>NC_089596.1:92209988-92509988 GCF_019320115.1 Miscanthus floridulus | reverse complement strand
CAGCTCCATGAAACTGGAGTTCGTATATTTCTTCAAGTATCCCATAATAGTCCTTGCCATCAGTTCCAGGTGTCATAACTCCGGTATTTGTGGCCCTTCGATGCGGCTGACTCTGCTCGTAGCTTGTTGTGTGAAAGCGATACCCATTGATGTCATAAATGTTACATGACATGACCCTAAAGTTGAAGCCATCAGCAACCTACTGCAATTCGGCACTTATAGACGCATCCCTATAGCACTGCAAAGTCAGGCTAGAGCATTATGTTATTCACACAAACGACCAATTTGAAATCAAGAAACAAGGGGGAAGTTGGACGGTACCTTCTTTTGGAACCAAGAAATGAAATCCCACTCCTTAAGAATGGTATCAACTTCATGAGGGCGAGGTCGCCTTGATTGATGCTAGAATAGATTAACAAATTCCCTGTGTAGACAAGAAACATGATGGGGTTGGATGCAGAATAGTGACAGAGTAAGTAACAAGTTCGTTGAGAACTTACTCGATATACGGCGCCACTTCATCTAGGTTGGCCAACAAATATAGCATGATACTACGCCACTCTTCATTGCTCAAGGTCTTTGGGCTCAATGCACTCGCTCTTCCGAGTGACCCTTTCAAAAGGCTGAGGGTAGATTTATTTTCGTCCTCATTGTAACGAGCCGGTCGATTATGCACGCTAGGAAGGTTGCCCTTATAGTATGTTGTTGTGAAGTTTGACACCTCCTCATTAATGAACGCCTCTGCCATGGAAGCCTCAATTCTGGCTTTATTTCCACATTTCTTGTGAATAGTCTTTAGACATCTCTCGATTGGATAGCACCAGCGGTTCTGCACGGGCCCCCCATTCGTGCCTCGTACAGGAGGTGCATAATCAAATGCTGCATCGATAGGAAGAAGCCGGGTGAAAATATCTTCTCCAACTTACAGATCAACTCAGGGGCTCTTTTTTCCAAGTCAGCCACCATGTTTCGAGATAACTCCTTGGCACAAAGCTGGCGGAAGAAATAGCTCAACTCTGCCAGCATGACCCAGACATGCTCAGGGATGAAGCCTCGAACCATCGACGGAAGAAGGCGCTCAATCCATATGTGGAAGTCATGACTCTTCATCCCTAAGACTCGGCCAGTAGATGGGTTGGCCCCCTCTTAAGATTCACTGCAAACCCATCAAGAAACATTAAGTCCTTGATCCATTGGACTACAACTGTCCTATGCTTCTTTTCCAAGACGTAATCGCCCCTAGGCCTTCTCCATGTCTTGCCGGCTCTTGGTGGTCGCATCTCTAGGTGTGGTCTATCGCATAGCCTTGCTAGGTCTGCTCTAGCCTTAGGGTTGTCCTTTGACTTGTCAGTGTCCATGAGTGTTGCCTAGAGAGCTTCGATGACATTCTTCTCAGTGTGCATTACATCAATGTTATGTGGTAGGGCCAGGTGCTTAAAATAGGGAAGCCTCTCCAAGCCTGACTTATGAGTCCACATATGTTGAACACCATACCCCACGAAACCAACTCCATCTTCCTTGGCGACAAGACCATCTATCTGAGCAAGAACCTCGACGCCAATCATCTTCTGCAGTTTAGGGTCTATCACTATGACACCTTTCATAAAGTTCTTAATGTCTTGTCTGAATGCATGGTCAAGAGGGAGGAATTGTTGATGTTTGTTGAACGAGGAAAACTTGCCACCACTCTTCAACCTAATGAACTACAGAGCTGCCTTGCATACCGGGCATGGGAACTTCTCGTGGACACACCAGGCGCTAAATAGACCATACGCCAGAAAGTCATGCATCGAGTAGTGGTACCAAATGTGCATTGTGAAGTTCCTCTTTGTAGCACGGTCGTATGTTAGTACCCCGTGATCCCATGCACTGATCAACTCATCAATTAAAGGCTCCATGAACACACCCATATGTTTCCCCGGGTGACCAAGAATTATCAGCGACAAGAATATGTTCTGACATTGAAGAAGGACGCTAGGGGGGGAGATTGAGGGGGATAACGAAGATTGGCCAACAAGTGTATGGGGCCGCCATCATTCCAAAAGGATTGAACCCATCTGTTGCAAACGCAACACGCACATTATGAGCCTCTAGAGCTTTGTCAGCATAAATGCCATCAAATGTTTGCCATGCTTCACCATCTGATGGATGTTCCATCTTGTCAGGATTGTATTGGATGCCATTTTTGTGCCATGTCATCTGTTTCGTGGACTCCTCGCTCATGAATAGCCATTGGAGTCTCGGTATGAATGGAAGGTACCGTAGGACTTTCATGGGGATTCCAAGCTGCTTCTTCTGCCCATCACTAGATTCTACCTCCACATACCTAGAGGACTTACACTTTGGATAGTACTTTGCTTCCGCATGTTCTTTCCTAAAGAGGATGCACCTGTTCTCACAAGTGTGTATCTGCTCATATGGCATCTTAAGAGCTTTGAGGAGCTTCACTGACTCGTACATGTTCTTTGGCAGCGTGTGATCTGCCGGAAGCAGGGTCCCAAAAACTGCTAGCATACTATTGAAGCAGTCTTGACTCATGTTATGCATGGACTTTAACCCCATTAAGCGTCCAATGGCATCGAGTTGAGAAACATTTGTCTTGTCATGAAGGGGCCTCTTAGCCGACTCCATCATGCGATAGAATGCCCTTGCGGTTTCCTCTGGCTCCTGCTCCTTGGTTTCGTCCGTACATCATACACTGAAGTGTGCTTGGTGGAAGTCATCCATCATGTCTGGTACCCCGCCATCACTATCAAACTCCTCCAAGCGTGGCCTCAATGCCTCATCTCTAATACGATGGCCTTCACCATGGCACACCCACCAGGTATAGTCTGGCGTAAACCCAAACTTGCAAAGATGTTCCTCAATGACCTTCCTGGTTTTCCTATTCCTGTTTGCACATTCGCTGCAGGGACACCACACCCCTGTCGCTGCTTGAGCACCCACACCAAATGCTTTGTCCAAGAAATCCTCAGTCTTCTGTATCCATTCACGAGTGACCTAATTCTGACTATGGCGGCCCGTGTACATCCAATCACGGTTATCCATCATCTACCATATATATAACAGAGTAATATAATCATCAATAGCATATGCACCGCTTGCCTACTATCTAATAGGTAGGGATAGATCCTAATCCCACCCGCGGATGCATAGATGAGGTTAGTTTCCATGCTCCGCTCCAATTCAAGATAGAATTTTGGCAGCACATCCCCGCTATTCTCCCGATACATGTCCTAGAAGGGAGAGTGTGTATCTAGAGAACAACAGGGAGGTGCTGCTGAAATCCCATCTCGGACCGGACCGGACCATACAAACTAAATCATCTACGCATCCGTGGGCTGTCCAAATAACGTGGACAATTTAAAACAGATACGGTCGTAGATATGCAGATCCGCATACCTACGACCATATCTCTTTCGGATGGGAGACGCCTAACTAGTTTACGCGATCTAGCTAGGGTTACGGACAATGGGCTTATACCTAGGGTGGTGGTGGAGTGGAGAGGTGACGCGGTGTAGGCAGACCCAAAGGAAGACGCTCGGGGTACTCCGGGTCCCCTCCGTCGGGCTCTTCTCTGCAAAACAAGAAACACAATTTATAAGTTCAAAATTTTGGCAGAACCTCCCCTGTACGGGGAGGCTTCCAAAACCTACAAGGAAAAAGACGGCACGATGGCCGACATCCATAATTTCGGCACGATGGCCGACACAGCGACATATGGCACGATGGCCAACACATCCACAAAAGGCACGAAGGCCCACTAATCCAGAAATGGCACGAAGGCCAGCAATAGGCGGGAGGGGGCTTTACCTTGGGTGGTAGTGTAGTCGAGCGACGCGGAGTCGGGATCACCCTCGTCTTCGGCTAGACACGGGGAAAACGGCGACGACCGCTCGGCGTGACGCGACGATGCGGGGGCGTGACGGTCGTCGGCCTCTCCTTCTCCCCTCCTATCTTCTCCCTTCCTCTTCTCCCTTCCTCCTCCAAATGCTCTCTACACGGCCGGCAGGGGCACACGGGGCCAGCCGGGGGCGCGCGGGGCCAGCCGGGGACGCGCTGGCCGCGGGGGTGGGCCACCGGCGGGTGTGGCCGGGGGCGTGCGGGGCCGACTGAGGATGCGCTGACCGTGGGGGTGGGCCACCGGCGGGCGTGGCCGAGGGCGCACGGGGCCGGCCAGGGACGCGCTGGCCACGGGGGTGGGCCACCGGCGGGCGTGGCCAGGGGGCGGCGGCGGTGCTCGACCATCGGGCGAGGCGGGGGATGACACGGCCCCGACGACAACGGCGCTCGGCGGGCTAGGCTGTTGCTCCGGTGGGCCAGGCTGCTGCTCCGGTGGCACGGGGATGGGGCGGGGGCGGGCTACGGCGGCACGGTGACGGGGCGAGGGCGGGGGAGAGGCTGCAGCGGTGCGGGGGACCGGTGGCGGCACGAGGAAGGGGATGCGGGGCGAGCGCGGGCGAGAGGAAAGGCTGACTGGGCCATGAGGGGTTTATGTGGACTGGGCCTTTGCCGAGGGCTCAGATCTAGGCTCTCGGCAAAGTTGTTTTTTATTTTTTTTAAAACTCTTTGCCGAGAGCCCTTTGAGGCTCTCGGCAAATACAAAAAAAAATTTGGTTTTTTTTCCCAATTTTTTTCTGGTGGCTAACAATAATATTTAAAAGACATATTTAAAATTTGGAGCTTTTTTATTTTATTAGCTATATTTAATAAGTTTATTTCATTTACTTGAATTCTTCCCGGTAATTCAAATTTGAACTGCAGGTGCATCGAATATTGGAATTGAGTGATTCAAAAAATCATATTCATGGTATTGCATGTGGTGTGAGACCGTATCCAGTGACAGATGCCAAATTTGGCGCATCGTTTTCACGAAACACGGCGAGGAACTTGAGTGTAAAGTATTTTTAAATTATATAAAATGGAAACGAAGTCCAAAATTCACGAAACTTGTCGAGGTGTCATTTCATCGCATGTATAGGCTGTGATAAAAAATTAAGTGGGTTTCGAGCAAGTTGCGATGTCCGATGCCTAAAACCTAGACATCTCCGCATGTGATCACAACTTGCTCGGAGATGTCTGGGTTTTAGGCATCGGACGTCGCAACTTGCTCGAAATCCACTCAATTTTTTATCACAGCCTATACATGTGATGAAATGACACCTCGACAAGTTTTGTGAATTTTGGACTTCGTTTCTATTTTATATAATTTAAAAATACTTTACACGCAAGTTTCTCGCCGTGTTTCGTGAAAACGATGCGCCAAATTTGGCATCTGTCACTGGATACGGTCTCACACCACATGCAATACCATGAATATGATTTTTTGAATCACTCAATTCCAATATTCGATGCACCTGCAGTTCAAATTTGAATTACCGGGAAGAATTCATGTAAATGAAATAAACTTATTAAATATAGCTAATAAAATAAAAAAAGCTCCAAATTTTAATATGTACTTTAAGGTACAACAGTAAACCCAGGGAAAAAATTTGGAAGCAAAAAAAGCAAAAAAAAAATTTGCTGAGGGCACAGAAACGACACTCGGCAAAGTAATTCTTTGCCGAGGGCCAAATTCTGACCCTCGGCAAAACAGACGGCAGGTGAAGGCCGTTGGCCTGCCGTCACAGGTTGCCGACGGCCTTTCTTTGCCGACGGCCTTGGCAAAGGGCCCGGTTGCCAAGAGGAATTCTTTGCCGACGGCCTGGCCCTCGGCAAATATGGATTTGCCGACGGCCTACCGTTGTCGAGGACCGACTCTCGGCAAACCCTTCTTTGCTGAGAGCCCGACATTTGGCTCTCGGCAAAGACGCTGGCTCTTGGCAATGAGCCTGTTTCCGGTAGTGAACTCCTTCAATGTTGATGCAACACATGGACCAACATGATCGACAATGATATGATCCACTCCATATCATCACGTGACCATATTGGTTCATCGATCTTGACTTCACTTGCTCTTCACCATTGTTTCGGTCCATCGGCGTCAAGTCATCACTGAACTTGCCCTTCACACTTGCAACCGGTCCATCGAGCCAAGTCATGTCTTGATCTACTTCACCTTGATCACATGACTCAATGTCATGTCTCTTGTGCAATGAGCTCCTTCATCACATGTGTGAGCTTTGCGACATCTCTGAGCCATTTCACCTCCATGGTATATGTTGCTCACACACATGTACCAGTGGACTAATCACTTGTATATCTCACATTAAACACAATTAATCCATCTAAGTTGTCACTTAATTACTAAAATCAAACAAGGACCTTTCAGCAGGTCTGGTGGAGAAGGCCATATCAGGTCACTCTGGTGGAGAAGGCAGGCGGGAGACGCGGTGGAGAGAGAGACGCGATGGAGAGGAAGGCGAGCGGGAGCGTGTGGTGGAGAGGGAGGCGCATTGGAGATGGCGGGCGGGATGCGCGGTCACAGGCTCAAGGCGTTGTGGTGAGTTTTTTCTTTTTCTTTTTTTTTTTAGAAAACTACGGTGACCGAAGATGAGTGGATAGGATAGGCGAGCCTTTTGGGCCTCCCGGCCTGCCAGCGGGGCCGTCCGGTTTTGACGGACGCCATGATACAAATATTACCTCCGGTTACCTGGCTTTATATTAATAAGCAAGAGTACAGAATTGCGTGGCTATATGCACGAGGAGCGCTTCCTCACTTGGCAGACCGCCCAGTGTGGATATATGGAACAAAAGCTAATTACTCGAGAAAACACCTTTTCTCTCTAATGCAATTTCAGAAGTTTGTAGATCCCTAAAATTTTGGCCATAAATATTGGTGTGCCAATTCTGCAATAGACCAATTGATGACTAAAAATTTTGGCTTACCATGATTTTGGTTGGACGAGAATTGAAAGCCAACCGAGCATGCCCTCACACTATACGCGTACACTGCGTCACATCATATATCTAGCCATCATGATCTAGTTTTTCCATCTACTAAACTGGAGATCGCTTTCGATTATTTTCGACCCCCACGCTAGCGACCGTGAACACATTGACCCTGAGAAACTCCATCAGCAGATCGAACGTCGGCGAAGTGCTGTTTTTTCTTCAGAAAACAGCTCGTAATTCTTCATGAGGTTAAACTTGCCGGTTCCTGGGCAATTTGGCTTTGCAACCAAAGTGCAAAGCTATAAAGAGCCACTTTTCTTTTGGATTGGCAGGAAAAGGAAGACATGGGTCGGTCTTTCCAACCAAAAAGATTCTCACTTTTGATTCTGCCCTCATCAAAAGCTACAGATTAGGACTTGTACCATATGGAGGATAAAGACCATGAACACCCAAAGCACTGCGCTTTACCGAGATAGAGTAAAGGCGAGAATCTTGTTTTAGATAGTTTTTTTGCGCTTTTTCTGTGAACTTTTATTTCACACAAACGCAAAGTGACCACGGGAAAAGCTTAGGAAGGTGCAGCTAGTGCTTTGCTCAGATTCTTAGTAACCAAGTCTTGCCTGCCCTGCCTCTTAGGTCCTATATAGGTTGACTCCTGGAGCTTTTACTTCTTTACCGTTCTACTAGCTATAAAACATACTGAAGCGTCTGCAGATTGCAAGAGAAATGCTTGATGAACCTCGTCGGGAAATTTATCTGCTCATGTAAATAAACCTTGCTCAGTCAGTTCTTACATTTCTTTGGAAAGTTTATACTGAAACGTGACTTTGCAGACAACCAACAAAGGTACGGCGGCGTATGTGTTGTGAGCAGTGGCGGATCCACGGGGGGCTAGGGGGCAGCAGCCCCCCTATGAGGGTGATTTTCCTTTATATTTACTGTAGCAAAAATGTGATTTCATCATTAATCTTCGATATTTGTTCTAAATCTCTATTGATTAGTCCCCCGAGGTACTCATCTTGGCTCCGCTAATGGTTGTGAGTACGTACTGAAATGTCGACAGGTACCGCGGCCAAAAGCCCAAAAGGCACCCCAAATCATGGTGTCCACCGCGCACGCACCCAAGCACTGAGCCACTGGCTCTCACATATGCTATAGCTATATATATACAAGAGCCAGGTCTACTGGATCCCTGATAGTACGAGATAGATAGCTCCTTGAGAAACCATCGAAAACCAGCCACCACACCACACGCCTCGATCGCGCAACAGCAACATGCTTCCTCACGTCGAGATGCCGGCCAGGGCGGCGGCCGCGTGCACCGGCGCGGCGGGCATCAAGCTGTTCGGCAAGGTCATCACCACGCAGCAGCAGCCGCCGCCGCAGCCGCCCATGCACCACGCGGGCGCCGGCGCCGCGCCACCGAGGCTGCAGCAGCAGGCGTCGTCGGGGCGCGGGAGCGCCGACCTGCTGGAGGAGGTGGCGCGGGCGCGCGCGGCGGCGGCAGAGGTGCGGCTGCCGTGCCCACGCTGCCTGAGCCAGGACACCAAGTTCTGCTACTTCAACAACTACAACGTCAACCAGCCGCGCCACTTCTGCCGGGCCTGCCACCGCTACTGGACGGCCGGCGGCGCGATCCGCAACGTGCCGATTGGCTCCGGCCGCCGCAAGAACCGCCCCGTGCTGCTCCCACCGGCGCCGCATCACGCTGCCACCGCCACCGCCACCGCCACCGCCACCGCCAGTACTATCAGAGCCGACGATAACGACCACCGCTCGGGCTCGGGGTCTCCTCATCCAGTGTTCACCTCTGTGTTCACCGCGCCCTACCTCGGCGGCTCGCCCTCCCAGTTCACCACTTCGCCTGCTTACGCCGCCGCCGCCGGCCTCCCGGGGACGACGACGGGGCAGTGCTTGTGGTTGGTGGCTACCACAGATCGTGCTGTTGCATCGGACCGCGCTTTTCTGATATGATGTGAAAAATAAATAAATGATGTGATTTTGCTTGGTTATTCTCACGCTCCGAGCTTTTCACGGATGGAACCGGCGGTTTCGGTGCGGTGGATAGGGTAGGGTTTGACTTTGACCTGGTAACAATTTTTGAGTGCATGCTCGGGCCTTTTTAGGTGTAGCTGTCAGCTGTGTAATCCAAAGTGTCTGTTCTAACCTTTTCTTTTGACTTTGCATCAAACTTTTGTGAAGGTTGTTTAAGTCCTTTTTTGGGAACTTTTGTGAGCTTGGGATGTAATTTGACTTACTAGAAGCATGTCTATGCGTTTCAATGGGAGTGAGGGGGTGCTGCTGTGGTTATTTGTAATTGACTAGAGAAACGTGCCTACGTTGTTAAATTTTGACGTTGATTATGAAGAACGCAGCGAGCCAGCGATTGCCTGTCACACCCCGACAATGCAAACTCTAACTGACGACATGTTGAGCTCTAGCACGAGTGTGCGACCCGCGCGCCACGCATCGTGTGCCTTACAGTCGCCTTCCTCTTTTCTTCTCCATCTCCGGTGGTCTTAGAAAAAGGAGGGCGTGGGAGGCAGGCAGGCCCGATGGTGGGGAGTGGGGACAGGAGAGATGGCAGCGGTGATGCCATCGGAGCAGGAGGCAGAGGAGGCGACCGAACGAGGTTGGGGCGGGAGCAACCATGGCCATGGCGGGGTGTGTGTGGGAGGGGAGGGGGAGGAGGAGGTCGCTGCGAGCGTGGTAGGCTCTTGACGAAGCTCCAGGGCTGCGACCGCGGCCATGGAGCCCCTACGAGACCCTACCATGTCGTGATGGGGCGACGCTGTGAATTTGAGGTCTAAGAATTAAAAGTAGACTTTTTTATCACGTGCCCATATATGCGCCTTCTACTAAGTTGGACAAAGTAGCTCCTACCATAGTTAGATCATTAGCAACAATCTTCATTCGGTTTTGTGAAAAATTATATAGTGTGAACATAAAGTTAAATATTTAAATACCGGCGATTGAACAGCTCAGCTCGTTAGGTTCTTTGTGGCAGAACCTAACCACTCAGGTTTAAAGTCTTCAACTTGATACATGTGTTCTTATTTTCTGGTTTATTCTAGTATTTAACGATGCTATTTTCTCAGTGATAGCGCTGTGTCGATAGCAAGGGTCCTATGTGGTGATTTTGTTAATCTCGAGATAAGCTAGCCCAATCTTCTAGAGGTGCTCATAACAGTAAGGTGTGTGTGCATGTGCATTCATAGGGGTGATTGCGTGTATGTGAGCGGTGTGATGAGGACATGACACCCATGTATATGGCCATGTTTGCCGCATGGTATGGAGGGGTAGGAGGCCAACAAGGGTGTCCAAGTCAAGAAGGAGGCCCGAGGTGGAGGCCAAAAGCAACTCAAGTTCGAGTCTTCCTCGGCCTCCAAGATCAGTCTGTCTTAAACTGGTCACCCAGGATGCATCCGGACTCCGTTTTCGACGATCCACATATGGTTGGAAAGATAATTTGATAAGGAAGCCAATTCAAGTGGTCTCACGTCAAAATACCTTCAGAATCAATGGAAATCATCGAAACAATTCAGTGTCCAGAGTCTACCAGGGTGGTACGACACCGTCTTTTGGTCCGTTGGACCGTGTATCGTGTTTGGGCCCATTAGGGGGCGCGTCTAGGGGGGTGATGCCCAAGACTCTATAAATAGAAGCCGTCGTTCTTCTTAGGGTTTGAGTTTTGTTTAGTTCTTGATTTCCTTGTGAAACAGACATCGTTTTGCTGCAACTGTGCCGCCAAGGCTGCTTGCTGTGAACCAGGGCCCCAGTTCTTGATCTTATTCGTCTGTGGCGATTAGTCCTTTTGAATAAAGACTTGAACTCATTCTCATTATCATAAGCCTCATATTTATTTGCAATTTTAGATTGCATTCATCCCGTTCTTACTTGTGTTCTCGATTCGCTTGCAGGAAAGCCTTCTCAGCGAGGTCAATTGCGTTCGCGTGGTTGATAACCAACGGAGCAGTGGTGTAACGGTTGCGGGGGTCCAAATCAGTCTTGGTTCGAAGTCTAGATCGTGAACATCGAGTCTCCACCAATCGACGCTATCATACCTTTCGGAAGATCAGGCCTAGTCTACATCATGGTGCCTATGTGGTGACTTGGTCAATCTCAAGATCTACTATACCAATCTTCCGGAGGTGCTCATAGGTAGAGATGGGAGTGGATTAGAATCCAAATCAAGAAGTTCAATTAAAATCCAAGAAAATGATCCAACATCTAATCAAAATCCAATTCCAAATGACTAATGTTCAATCCAATCTATATCTATATATATATATATATATATATAGAACTACTATCCTGTAGCTGGCTACAGAATAACTTATTCTGTAGCCACTTTGAGTTACGATAATTACTATGTTAATTTACGAGATTATAGTAACTCCTTACTAAGTGGTTTAATATAATGTTATGGTAAATAACCCTATGTGTTATAATAACCCAACTATCGTAAATATATATTGACATTACGGTAAATTAGTATATAAAATTATAGTAAATAGAGGTGGCTACAGAATAACTTATTTTGTAGCCGGCTACTAAATAGCCTCTCCATATATATATATATATATATATATATATATATATATATATATATATATATATATATATATATATATATATATATATATATATATATATATATATATATATATATATCTGTGTCTGTGTCTGTGTCTGTATCTGTATCTATATCTATATCTATATCTATATCTATATCTATATCTATATCTATATCTATATCTATATCTTATAATCCTAATCCACACTAGAAGTCTATCTCGACTTGCAAGCTATCCACGTCAGCAGTTCACTAGCACTACTAGAAAAATGATTTTGAGAGGCACCACCCAAACATTAGCCGAGACGGTCACAAAATCCAACCGCCTCGATTAATGCATGGCGATTAACGAAGGCGGCCCTCCCTTCACTCTCTCGGCGGCGGTGGTCATGCCTCCCCCGGTAGAGGGCCCAGTGGTAAGGGTCCACCTCCTCCTATGGCGCACGTCCCTTATCTCCTGATAACAATGGCACCTATCTCCTCCACAACGGCGGCGATGGCGGTGGATCCGACGCGGGGGCCGACGCGGGGTGCTGGTAGCACGGATCTCCTCCTCCGGTGTAGGGCGACGTGGATCCCCTCCTCTGGCGTGACATGGGGCCTGGTATTCTTCGACGTAGCGTGGATCCAACGAGTGGAGTGGTGGATCCAGCGAGTGGAGCTACGGATCCGGCGATCGGAGCTACGGATCTGGCCATCGGAGCTATGGATCCAGCGAGCGGCGGTGGCGGCCCGTGGATGGGCGGGCCTATGGATGGGCTCGATGGGCATGTCCATAGGTTTTTCCTTTTTTTCCTTTTTCTTGTTTGATTTAAGGAGGCGGGCAAAGCAACCGTCTCCGTTGGTCCGGATTAACCATGACCTTTGATTGGAGGTGGTTGCAATGCCTGCCTCCAGAAATCCAAAACGCCCACCTCCGATCCATTAAGCCTACTGTAATAGTGTAGCGTATGTTATTGTTGACGGTAGTTAACACTCATCATAAATCGTCAATATAACTTGTATAAATGCATGAAAATGATTACCAACATAGGTCTAGGGGTTTAAACTAATAAATTCCACAAATTTTGGTAAATCTGTGTTTTTAGGAGGATTTATTCAGAAAATAAGTAAGGTGGACCCAATCGTCAGATGAAATCACGATTATCCACGATGAAACCAATTTGGAAGGATCTAGAATCACTGTAGAAGACAATCCATCGTGACCCAACCCGAGAGACTCTGGGTGGGGCCGGCCAGCCCCACCTATAGGCCAACTAGCATGTGGGCCCCACCTTGCAGCCCCTCCTTCGAATGTCGGTTTGCCACCGCCTCCAAGGTTCAATCTACGCCATTGCTCAAGGTCGGTTCATTTCGTGGGCTCAGAGTTGACGTTGCCATGGATTCATGGACCCATAGGACTCCTAGTGCCTCCTATAAAAGGACCCCATACCTCCTCCTACATCAGAAATAATCAGAGACTACAACCTCAGCGCTCCATAAATATTCATAGGTATAGCTAGCTAAGTTAGATCTAGAGAGAGTCAAGCTCCCTACTTGGATTCCCGATCTTGTCAAGAGCTTGGCTTGGTAAAGCCTCTTGTATCCTTCACTATTCATATATATACTTGCTACATTTTCTATGACATTGTTCTTAATATTATTCATGTTCTTAGTTATCATGTTCATTGCTTACTTTGATTATATGCTTGGTATAGCTAGAGTTATCATTATGTTTATGTATAAGATCGCAAAGCGCTTAGCTCATTACGCGAATGGGTTAAGTGGTTGATATTGTGTAAGTGTGGTGCTTATACGTTGTTTACCTGTGGATGCACCCTACATTCCGGATCGAGTGGCAGATTGCGAGGGTGATAGCCTTGTTGAGTCCTTTGTAGTCCACCTCCCGTTTGTAGGCCTAGTAGGATTCGGTTGTGAAGGAAGTCAAGCTTTGTTCTTGATCTTCCTTAGTAATGTCCCTTATGCATAAATATGAAGTTAATCTTTTGCCATGATTGCTAAGTATATATGCACATCAATGTATGCTTTGACTTGTAACTAGAATGACTTAGGAATTAATCTCTCTTGTATCTACTTAGACTTGCTATTGGTATTCTATGGAGTACTCTGAGTGTTACAAACCAACCAACCTTCTACTCTAAACAGAGTACTCTGAGTATATATTATCCTATCTCTTGATTTACCCATGTTTAGAGTAGAAGGTTGGTTGGTTTGTCCATCATAAGTATAAGTTATCAATATTTCTTTGCCAGACCTTCCCTGTGGTAAAAATATAAATAACAATACCTGGAATACTCCCGGGTGAAGTGCTACAATGGTATATCTATGTGCTTGCAGAATTTCTCAAATATATATCTTTCTAAGTCACAGTGTCATTATTAGTAGTAATGTTAAGAAATACCATCACTTATTATGGCACATATCTTTCTCAACATGCACGCTATCCATGTCAGTAGCCCACTGATGCATGCAATTATGACTTATCTATATTGACATGCAAACTATCCATGCCAGTAGCTCACTAAGGGCATGTTTGGAACATAATAATTTCACAGGATTTGCATTGGAAAAATATGCCATGTTTCAAACAGGGCCTAATGTATGCAATTATGACATATCTTTCATGGAAGTTATCCATGTTAGCAAGCCACATCACTATTGATATGGATTCATTTATCCACGTTAGCATACTACACAATACACTAAAATATACTCACGACCCCTGCAACAACGAGCGAATGCTTCTAGTTGATTTAAAATCCAAATCAATCCATGACTATCCAGTAATAGCAAAAGCACTATGCCTACATGTTGACCTCATTCTAAAGCTAGACCGTAAACTCGCTTTCATACATAAAAACATAACAAAATTGACAGAAATTTGTTTAAGATGACTCAGTAACAACTGGCTACTTTATGTAAATTGGTGTGGCTTACAGATGGGCCCCACATTAGATGAACCCTAAACTTTAAAACCTCGCTTTAATTTACACCTTAAGATTTTGATGAAATTGACCAAAGTTAGTTAGAGATGTGTCGGTGCAAAAAGTGATCAACAAGTAAATATTTGTCATTTTGCCGTACGTTGTGATCGGATGTGGCCTAGCACTCAATGACACTGGGTTTATACCGGTTTAGGCAACGTGCCCTACGTCTAGTTTGAGTCAGTCGGTGACTTTATTCCTGAGCCTGGGTGCTCAAAGTTTGTTGTGGGGTTATAAATGAGTGGGAGTAAGATAGGGGGTGTTAGAGGTCCGATCGAACTCTAGACCGAAGGGCCAAGAGTGATGGGAGCTCCTATGTGCGCTAAGTATTGGAACATATGCTCTGTGAAGCTTTAGAATATCTAAAGCTAGCAGAGAGTGAGTCGGAACGATCCATCTATCTCGATCGATCATCATTTTAGGAGAGAGCGTATCCTCTTTTATAGATAAAGGGGACGGCCTTACAAGTTTAAGAGAGTGTGTGTGTGTGTTTCCTAGTCTTGCTGCCCACGTCGTCGGGTACAAGACGGTTTGTCGGTGCCCACAATACTATTGATGGCCAGATGCATGTGGTAGGTTCCACTGTGTTCTTTTGGTATGGCAAATGTCGGTGCCTACCATACTATATGACAAATATCGGCGCCCACAACATTGTTCATGTTCTGACATGCCTAGAAGGTTATAAAGTACTCTTCTGACATGACCTGACAGTACTGTCCTACAGGTGTGCAAGGTATGGTCCTCGGTATCGCGGTTGACTTGAGTGCCCTGCCTTACTTGCTCCACCTGATTCTTTGGGTCCTTACCGAGCGGGCGTCCCCGTTCGGTCGTTTCCCAGTCGGCTCTGACCGCGCCGGTCAGAGAAGAGCTGTAAGCGAAGGTTTGGTGTACTCCGGTCGGAGAAGTGGGTCAGAGTCAGAAGCGAGCGTCGTCCCCTCCTTGGCTAGGCCTTCCGGTCGGAGAAAGCAGGTCAGAGTCAGAAGTGAGCGGCGTCCCCTCCTTGGCCAGGCCTTTTGGCCGGAGAAGCCGGTTGGAGTCAGAGGCCTTCCGGTCAGAGAATGGACCAGTCTTCCGGCTTGTCGTTAGGTATCTGGGTTAGCCCAGGAGTTGTGCGTCGTTCGCAACGTCGTCGGCTGGGCCGAGCTTTTTGCTGGAAAGTAGGCCCATTAGAGACCCCGGGTTTATGAACCCGACAAGATGATTTAGTATATAAAACCGACTACTTTGTGCAAATTGGTATTGCTACATGTACATATGGGCCACATGTTAAAAGCTAGACCCTATTAAGAACCTTACATTCACATCTTAAAATTTTAGCAAAGTTGACCAAAATTTATTAGAGATGATTTAGTATGACGACCCACTCTTAAAATTTAGCGAACTTGACTGAAAATTTAGAGATGGCTCAATATAGCAACTAGCTACTCTGTGTATAGGTCAACATGTGGGGCACATTAGAAACCTAAGCTAGACATTGGAAACTGGTCTCTTAAGTCCAAAGATATCCTATGGATGTTGGACTTTTAAGTTGCTCTCCAATAGATTTTGGACATTATTGGATAATATAGGGATGGATATCCAAATCCAAATGGAGCTTATCTAAGCATATCCAAAAAAAAAATATTCAATTGACTATGGATGATCCAAATCCATTACGATCTCTACTCGTAGGAGTGAGTATGTGTCCTTACATAGGGATGAGTGCGTGTCCTTGCATATAAGCGTGTATGTAATGTTGTTTGGCAAAAAGGAAGATTTAAATTATTATCAAAAGGAAAAGATTTAAATGCGAACTTCTCATTGTGGGCCTACTTATGTGCCTAGCCTATCAACAACAATTCTTACACAATTTCTTGAAAAATATTGCGGTGTGATACGAGGTAAAATATTGAAGTGTTGAACTTTCACCATGAGTCCCAATCATACGTTTGGGCCTGTTATTAGTAGCTTCTCATTTAGTTCAATCAAATCACATGTACGGTCTACGTAGTGTGTTGCGGGCCTAAACCGTTTTCCATGGGCTGAAACAGATTGGAACCAAATGAAGCCCACTCCTACACTACCAGAGAAAGGAAAATTCGTGTCGGCTTGGAAAATTCCTGATCGTCTAAGAAAACCGACGGGAGTAGCCCAGGATATTCCTGTTTCTGCCCATTCCTGTTTCCTGCCCATTCCTAACGGTTTGCGGCCGTCAGGAATGTTTCTGCCTCCAGTAGTGCCGACCATCTTAAGACCTTGATTGGATGCCCATGTATTTACCTTTTTCCAAACCACTCCAACATATATGGATTGAAGTGGATGGATTAATTTTCACCGTAATTTCTTCTTTACAAATGAAATTATTTAAATTGGTCAAGCCTCTAGGTGGCGTCCCTCGTTACCAGAGTCTGAATCATTGGTCAGGTAAATTTATGGTCGGCGGTGTGAAAAAAAACCCCTCTTCTGTCCTGCGCTTCAAAGCACAGGTGAAATGGACTGGCCCTCTCACCGGTAACGGGCCCCTATGTGCGGTCGGGGCATGGGGTTCATGGGTTTTTCTCGGGCTATGTGAGAAATCCTCTACCTTAAATTAAAATAGCTCGGGGTGTCTACCCCCGCAGCCTGAGTTTTTTTTATATAGACTAGTATCTCAAACCTAGATAATATAAGGATGAAACAATTTCTGGAGTATATATATTGGCCCCGTTCGCTGGTCTGAAACTTGGCTGAAACTGGCTGAAAAGCACTGTTCTGGCTGAATTGTTGTGAGAGAAAAGCATTGTTCCAGCTGAAAAAATAAGCCGAACAAACCGAATATAAGATAAGCTGAACATGGCCATTTTATTAGAAGAGCGTGGAGTGTGCCATGTGGCATAATCCTAGAGTTCCCATGACACTACAAATTGGGGTGCCTTACCCTCTAGGGCTACTTTGGCAACGCAAGGTGATTAACCTAGGGAAGAAAACAGAGGGGTAGAATTTTGTGGCTAATCAAAATCCCAGGGTTATTTCCACTCCCAGAAAAATATCACATAAAATTCACAAAATTCAAAAAATGGGGAAAAATAAAAAAGTGATAACATGACAAAGTATTCGTAGATCTACATCAATACTGGAAAACATGGAAATTTTATTAAAAACAAGTAGCTAAACATTTAACCTGGAGAACTGCTATCTATACGTTCATATATATCATAATCTGAATTAAATACCATCTAACAGCTGTTCGGTTCTCTCTTCATAAAGATCGAAATCAAACTTGTATTCTATTTGACCTGTGCATGTTGATCAAAATGAAAGCTACATGTTGGGCACCAATTAATATCCTCATCTACTACCTTCCTGGCTTCGTCTGCATTGAACGTTCTTTTCCAGCATGTTGCTTTGTCATAAATATGAACAAGCTGCAGATACCATTGTGAAATTACTATGCATGTATGAATAATGATGAAGAAGATGATCAGTCAAAGTAGTCTAAACAAGTATTGAGCAAATACATAGGGCACTTTTTGGAAATGCATGCAGGGGAGGACTAAGAAGATGGATGGACCATAATTCTTGACAACGATACTACATTATCAAGGCTGTGCTGAAGTGATAGTATATCCCTACACTACAGAGCAGTGCTATGTGCTGAAGGAGGGCAAGACAATTAACCACTATTGCAGGCTCGCTGAATCTAGCAGTTATGGCAGCAGGCTTAGTGTTGATTATTCATGAAAAAATCAGTACCTGATTCATTTTCTTCATACACAAAAAATCAACAGCACCAAAGGAAAAGTTACATAAAAAAATTAAAAATCAGTAGCTGCTTCATTTTCTCTATATAGTAAGAGTAAGGCTTGTAGATAAAATAAAGATATATCACAGTGAGTAGAGGAAAAACTACAGACTCTGTGTAGAAAAGCAACTACAATAGAATACTTTTTTGACCCTATCAAATGCTTACGGTTTTGTTCATCCATGGTATGAAAAAACAGAGTAAACTTGCAATTGATGTTAGTATGTGAATATGATAATGTTCACTACCGGAAATAGTAGATTTGTCGAGTGCCAAAATATTTGCCGAGTGCTGCAGAAACCACACTCGGCAAAATAATGGCACTCGGCATACCAAACTCTTTGTCGAGTGTTAAAAAAAGAGCACTCGACAAACTAGAAAAAAACATTCGGCAAAATAGAGACACTCGGCAAAAAACTGCCACGTGGACATCCGTCAGTTAGTGTGCTGGTCGTTAGGAGTTTATCGAGTGTCCGTTAGTGGCACTTGGCAAAGAAGTAAGTTTGCCAAGTGTTTTTCTTTAGCACTCAGCAAAGAAATAATTTTGCTGAGTGTTTTTTTAGCACTCGACAAATAAATAAGTTTTTCTTCTCTTCTAACCTTGAAACTTTTCTATTCTCCACGTACAACATGTGGTACTCCATGTTAATATTTGGTATATTTTTGGATTTGCTTGCTATATTTAATTAATTTATTGAATTTTAAGGATTTTTTTGGTTTAAGTCAAATTTGAACTGCAAGTGATTCAAATAATAGAATAAAATGAGTAGAAAAATGATATTCATGTTATTGAGTCTGGTGTGAGGCCTTACCCGGGAAATGAAAAGAAATTTCGAACATCTTGTTCAGGAAACACGACCACGAACGTGTGGCCGAATGGTTTTTAAATTCTAAAAAAAGCAAACGAAGTCTGAAATTCATGAGATTTGTCAAGATCTCATGATATCATACGTGGAGGCCGTGGTAAAAAATTGAAAAAATTTTGCACAATTTTGTCACATACGATGTTTACAAACCGAAGTATCTCAGAAGAAGAATCGTAGCATTGATGAGGATTCGGTAGGATTTGGAGTCAAAGTGACGGTTGAATTAGGGGTTGACTTCAAAACTTTTTTGTATAAGCAATAGAGAACATAGATTGATTCATATGAAATTTTGATATTTTTTTTGATCCGTTAGATACTTTTAATTTATTAAGTGCAATTATAGGATTTTAATTGATATAGATTGAATTTGAGCTATAACTGCATGAAATAAAAAGTTTTTTTTCTCTTCTGACCTTGAAACTTTTTCTACTCTCCACATATAATATGTGGCACTCCATGTTAATATTTGGTATATTTCTGGATCTGTTTCCTATATTTAATTAATTTATTGAATTTTAAGGAATTTTTTGGTATAAGTCAAATTTGAACTGCAAGTGATTCAAATAATAGAATAAAATGAGTAGAAAAATGATATTTATGTTACTAAGCCTGGTGTGAGGCCTTACTCGGGAAATGAAAAGAAATTTCGAACATCTTGTTCAGGAAACACGACCACGAACGTGTGGCTGAATGGTTTTTAAATTCTAAAAAAGCAAATGAAGTCTGAAAATCATGAGATTTGTCATGATCTCATGATATCATATGTGGAGGCCATGGTAAAAAATTGAGAAAATTTCACACAATCTGTCACGTACGATGTTTACAAACTGAAGTATCTCAGAAGAAGAATCGTAGTGTTGAGAAGGATTCGGTAGGATTTGGAGTTAAGGTGACGATCGAATTAGGGTTTGACTTTAAAACTTTTTTGTATAGGCAATAGAGAACATAGATTGATTCCTGTGAAATTTTGGTAATTTTTTTGGACCAGTTTAATAATTTTAATTTATTAAGTGCAATTATAGGATTTTAATTGATATAGATTGAATTTGAGCTATAACTGCATGAAATAATAAGTTTTTTTTCTCTTCTAACCTTGAAACTTTTTTCTACTCTCCACATATAATATGTGGTACTCCATGTTAACATTTGGTATATTTCTAGATCTGTTTGCTATATTTAATTAATTTATTAAATTTCAAGGATTTTTTTGGTATAAATCAAATTTGAACTGCAAGTGATTCAAATAATATAATAAAATGAGTAGAAAAATGATATTCATGTTATTGAGTCCGGTGTGAGGCCTTACCTAAGAAATAAAAAGAAATTTCGAACATCTTGTTTAGGAAACACGACCACGAACGTGTGGCCGAATGATTTTTAAATTATAAAAAAGCAAACGAAGTCTAAAAATCATGAGATTTGTTAAGACCTCATGATATCATACGTGAAGGCTATGGTAAAAAATTGAGAAGGTTTCACACAATCTGTCACGTACAATGTTTATAAACCGAAGTATCTTAGAAGAAGAATCATAGCATTGAGAATGATTCGGTAAGATTTGGAGTCAAAGTGACGGTCGAATTGGGGTTTTACTTCAAACCTTTTTTGTATAGGCAATAGAGAACATAGATTGATTCATATAAAATTTTGGTAATTTTTGGATCTGTTTGTAATTTTAATTTATTAAGTGCAATTATAGGATTTTAATTAATATAGATTGAATTTGAGCTATAACTGCATGAAATAATAAGTTTTTTCTCTTCTAACCTTGAAACTTTTTCTACTCTCCACATACAACATGTGGTACTCCATGTTAATATTTGGTATATTTCTGAATTTGTTTGTTATATTTAATTAATTTATTGAATTTCAAGGAATTTTCTGGTATAAGTCAAATTTGAACTGCAAGTGATTCAAATAATATAATAAAATGAGTAGAAAAATGATATTCATGTTATTGAGTCCGGTGTGAGGCCTTATTTAGGAAATGAAAAGAAATTTTGAATATCTTGTTTAGGAAACACGACCATGAACGTGTGGCTGAATGGTTTTTAAAATCTAAAAAAAGCAAACGAAGTCTGAAAATCATGAGATTTGTCAAAATCTCATGATATCATACATGGAGGCTATGGTAAAAAATTGAGAAGATTTCGCTCAATCTGTCACGTACGATGTTTACAAACCGAAGTATCTTAGAAGAAGAATTATAGCGTTGAGAAAGATTCGGTAGGATTTAGAGTCAAAGTGACGGTCAAATTAGGGTTTGACTTCATAACTTTTTTGTATAGGCAATAGAGAACATAGATTGATTCATGTAAAATTTTGGTAATTTTTGGATCCGTTTGATAATTTTAATTTATTAAGTGCAATTATAGGATTTTAATTGATACAAATTGAATTTGAGCTATAGCTACATGAAATTATGGAATAATATTCTTAGAAAAATCAAATATTTATTTTTGAGTGAATTTGGCAAGGTATTTTCAAAGTGCATCGGAACAAATTTAGTAAAACACGTTATGGAAAAGAAGGAGAAGAAATATGCATGAAATATGAATTAGGTTTGCCGAGTGCCCCTGGTTTGGCACTCGGCAAACCGTATAGTTGTCGAGTGTCATATAAGAGACACTCGGCAAAGTTCCTTATCGGCCCCACCACGCACAGTTTCTAGCGTATGCTGAGTGCCCACGATCTAGCACTCGACAAAGTCCCTTACCAGCCCCACCACACACAGTTCTCTAGCGTATGCCGAGTGCCCGCAATCTAGCACTCGGTAAAGTCTAGGTTTGCTGAGTGCTAGATCGTGGGCACTCGGCAAACTATTTTAATTTATTGTGGGATGACCACCCCCATGACTCACACACACGTGACACACAACACACACACTGCCGCCGCCATGGGAGCCCACCACCATCGCCCGTGCGCCCACCAACGCACCGCCGCCACCCTAGAAGCCCGCCGCCACTGCCCGTGCACCTACACCCCACTGCCGTCACTTGCCCCATGACCGCTACCGCCCCCTCCGACCCTACACGCACCCAGCGGCCGGTGCCCAGTGCCCTCTCCCAGCGATCGGTGCCCCCTTCGGCTCCCGCGCGATGCCCCCTCCCGGCCCTCGGCGCTGCCCTCCCACCACCAAGCCCATGGGCATCCCTGCCGCCCGACGGCCACCGCCCTCCCATCGCTGCTAGGACAACGCTAGGACAAACAAGGCATCATCCAGTGGCACATCCCTCAACACCAAGTGGCTCGGCAATAATACTGAGAATCTTACCCGTGAGCAATCATAATCCTGGACCATCTTATGCATTAACAAATTATTGTGATGCTTATTTTCTAATCCGTTCGGGGACCATCACCTTGGATATATGATAAATTAATTAGCATCTAGGTTTAGTAACAATATTTTTATCGCGTGAGCATCTTGCATGAGTGATAATTTGCTTACAATAGTAACTCAAAAGGCTTGTGAGGGCATGCGGTACTTTTGTGATATGTAGACATGGGGTTAATGTGTATGAGCCTCAATGCCATAGTATCAATGTAATGCTGACATGCTTATAATTTTTGGTTGGTGGTGCCAATGGCTTGCTATGTTATGTTAGTAGACATAATATTGTTAGCCTTAAAGTGCAATATGTATAGTACGATTCTAGTGTAATGGAAATTTATAGTGTATCAAAAGCCTTAAAGTATGATTCTAGTCTGAGTGCTACAATGCAAAGCTTTGGTCTTTGTTGCTGGGGTGTAATACCTATTTGGCCAAGGGAATATGTGACTTCTTGTTGAGACCAATTTGAAAATTGTGCTATGAGCTTTTCTTTAGTCCAATGGCTATGGTAATGATGAAATGGGAGCAATGCAATGCACCTTATTTTTAGGTTTGAGTCATGATTAGTTCCAAGGCTCTAGGATGCTCATATTTTCATGTAAACTCTGTTAGCTCTGTAATAAGTTGTTTCAGCATTATTTCTTGGACTCTGTATGTGGTTGTCAGCTATCGTGCTATTGGTTTGTTGCAGGTTTTGGTTACCTCACCGTGCAGGGGAGGTGCTGCCAAAATTTACAATTGACACTATTATGTTCGTTTGTTGCAGGAGAGGCTATTGCAAGGATCATTCCCCACCGTTCTTGACTCGTCACTTTGTAGGATAGCATGGTGAGGCATCCTACACCCCTCTTTTCATATCATGTTCGTATATCACATAACCTAGCTAGGCGTCTCCCGTTCGAAAGATATATGGTTGAAAATATGCAGATCTTTGTATATCTATAATCGTATCTATTTTGAATTGTTCACGTTTTTTGGACATCCCGAGGATGTATAGATGGAGTTAGTTTCCATGCTCTACTCGGATCCAAGATAGAGTTTCAGTAGCATCTCTCTGTTGTTCTTCGGATACACAATCTCCCTACCAGGACGTGTATTTGGAGAACAACGGGGAGGTGCTACCAAAATTCTATCTTGGATAGGAGTAGAGCATGAAAACTAACCCCATCTACACATCCTCAGATGGGATTAGGACCTATCTTCACCTATTAGACCGCCACGTAGGGACCTGTAGATGTAATTGATTTTTTATATTACTTGCTGATATGTGAGAGGATGGATGACCATGAGTGGATGTACATGGGCTGCTCTAGTCAGGGTTCATTAACCGATGAATGGATTGAGAAGACCTATGCTTTCTTGGAACTACCATTTGCAAGGGTTAAAGGAGCGCATGCCACTTGGTGTCCCTGCAGCATTTGTGTAAACACGCATCGACAAACAAAGGTGGTCATGGGTAAACATCTTTGCAAGAATGGATTTACAGTAAACTATACATGGTGGATCTACCATGGTGAATCTGATCATGTGAGAGACGAGGTCGTGAGACAATGCATCGAGGATTATGATGCTGATGCCGGGATAGGAGACATGTTAAATGACTATCATGAAGCACACTTCGATAAAGGACATAGGGAGGAGCTAGAGCCAACCACAAAGGTGTATTACGATATGTTTTCTATAGCACAACAACCCCTTCATGGGCATGCCAAGATTTCTCAACTAGATGCCATTGCACGCCTAATGGCTGTAAAGTCCTAATTTAGCTTGAGTTGAGAAGCCTTTGATGTTATACTGACAGTTTTTGGTAGCCTGCTCCTGGATGATCACAGCCTACCAAAGAGCATGTATGAGGCACAAAAACTCCTTTGTGCACTTAAGATGTCATATGAGCAGATACATGCTTGTCCAAAGGGATGCATCTTATTTAGGAAAGAACATGCGGAAGCAAAGTACCGTGTGAAGTGTAAATCATCTCGGTTTCTAGAGGTAGACTCTAGTGATAGTCAGAAGAGGCAGCTCGCTGTCCCCGTGAAGATTCTATGATACCTTCCATTTATACCGAGGATCCAATGACTTTGTATGACTGAGGAATCCATGAAACAGATGACATGGCACAAATACGGACATCGATACAATCTTGAGAAGCTGGTGCATCCATCTGATGGTGAAGCATGGACAAGGTTTGATATGATTCATCATAAGAAAGCTCTAGAGGCTCGTAATGTACGTGTTGCGCTGGCAACAGATGGGTTCAATCCTTATGGAATGGCGGCTGCCTCATACACTTGTTGGCCCATGTTTGTTATCCCTCTCAATCTCCCCCCTGGCGTCCTCTTTCAACGACAGAACATATTCTTGTCGTTGATAATTCCTGAATAACCGAGGAATAATATGAGTCTGTACATGGAGCCTCTAATTGATGATTTGGTCCATGCTTGGGAGGAAGGGGTATGGACATATGACCAAGCTACAAAGACAAACTTCAAAATACATATTTTGTACCAGTACTCCCTGCATGACTTCTAGCATATGGGATATTTTGTAGCTGGTGTGTTCACGGGAAGTTCTCATGCCTAGTATGCAAGGTGTCTCTGATGTTCATTTGGTTAACAAAGGGTGGCAAGTATTCTTCGTTTGACAAACATCGACAATTCCTCCCTCTTGACCATCCATTTAGATAAGATATCAAGAACTTTACGAAAGATGTAGTAGTTGAAGGCCCTGCACCCTAGATGATGATTGGTGTCGCGGTTCATGCTCAGTTAGACGCTCTCGAGGTCAATGACCAAGGAGATCATTTTCTAGGATATGGTGAGCAACATGCATGGACTCACAAAGTCATGCTTGTGGAACCTACCCTATTTTGATGACCTTCTACTTCCACATAACATTGATGTAATGCACACTAAAAAGAATGTCACCAAGGCAATTTTTGGTACAATTATGGATATTCCTGATAAGACAAAGGATAATGTTAAGGCTAGAGTGGATCAAGCGAGATTATGCAATAGACCAAAGCTAGACATGGCACCTCCCGAAGGTAGGAAGTCATGGAGAAAGCCTAAGACTGATTTTGTTCTAACGAGGGCCCAAAGGAGGGAAGTACTATAATGGTTCCAAACATTAATGTTCCCTAATGGGTATGCAGCGAATCTGAAGAGGGGAGTGAACTTAGCTACTTTGCAAATCAATGGGCTCAAGAGTCATGACTACCACATATGGCTTGAGCAGCTACTGCCGGTGATGGTTCGAGGCTATGTCCCTGAGCATGTTTGGATAGTGCTGGTGGAGTTGAACAATTTCTTTCACTAGCTTTGTGCTAAGGAGTTATCTCATACCATGGTTGTAGACATGGAAAGAATGGCACCTGTGTTGTTCTGCAGGTTGGAGAAGATCTTTCCACCTAGCTTCTTCAATCCGATGTAGCATTTGATTTTGCACCTCCCGTATGAGGTATGAATGGGGGGCTATGCAGGGCCGTTTGTGCTATTTAATTAAGAGATTTCAAAAGGTTCTTCAAACTAAATGTAAAAATAAATACAAAATTGAAGCATCCATAGCAGAGGCATACATTCTGGAGGAGGTGTCAAACTTCACAACAAAATACTATGCTGACAACCTTCCTAGCGTGCATAATATATGAACTCATGTTTCATGGTTGCAAACCTCTAAATCCCATTATATTCAAATGTCATTGGTTTGATCCTAAAGTAGTGAGGCGGACCCCTAATCTTGGGCTAGTCAAAATTGGACAATCATTCATCTTACTAGGAGACGATGTCTATATTGTGGCTCAACAGGACACGCAAGTTTATTATCTATCATACCCATGCCAAACTATAGACCATCTTAAGGGTTGGAATGTTGTGTATAAGGTATCGCCACACGGTAAACTACCTGTCCCAAACAATCAAGATTACAATATAGACCCCAACACATATGATGGAGAGTTCTTTCAAGAAGATGGGCTCGAAGGGAGTTTTGAGATAGACTTAACTGAAGCTCAGGGTATGGAAGTAGACAATGAAAGTGGTGCTGACGAGGACATTGGAGACGAGGTTCAGAATGTCAAGGACTTAGAATTACTTCATCGATTACATCTAAGCAATGACGATGATGACAATATTCCTCCTTTGGAGCACGAGGATGATTATATCGACATGCGTGATAGTGATGATGAGACTTATGATCCAGCTAATCCCGATCATGATGATTATTTCTAATACATGTATGATCTGTGCTAATTGATTTATTATTTGTCATACCATGTTATTTTCTAAGTATGTTTTGTTTATTTTGCATATATTTTGATGTATTATCTGTGCTAATTGGTTTACTCTTTTTAATTGCAGGTGATTGAATAATGGTGGGCGGTATGAAGAGGATAACATCGCTTTACTCAAAAGCAACAGCGATGCATAAAGGGTCTGATGCAGCTGAGGGGCCTAGGAAGAGACCTCGAGGTAGACCCAGGGGTCGAGGGAAGGGTGGAGGCAAGATGAGGCCACCATTGTATGTACCTTCGTCGCCGTCTGAGTTACCTTCCACTCACTCATTCTCTAAGGAGGAGGAGGTATAGGTGGAGGAGGAGGCAGGGGTGGAGGAGGAGGCAGGGTTGGAGAACGAGACATGAGGTACCTCTTCCTCTACTTCATTGTGTATGTGGTTGTGAGGTTCCTTGACCCTCCCAAGGTGACCAATACCTCTTGAGAGACGCCTGTTGATTTGACCCGATGGAGACAAGTAAGTTTAGATGTTATCACTAATTTTTCATTTGATATGTTCAAAATTACAATAGAAACTAATAATTTATCTTAATCACTTGGGACGGGGTTGGAGGAAGGTCGGTGGGGGTGATCACGCACGCCATGTGAACGACATCCTTGGTCTTTTGATCAAGGAAAAGTTCCCTGGCCTGGTGCAGTTTGGTGGAACTATCGAGCCGGCCTACATGTGGGCCCACTATGCCGCCATCCCAGACGCCCCTGATCGGGATGGTAGGGTATTCGCCAACAAGGCACAGCGTGTCAAGGCCGAGCTTTGGGTAAGTCTTTCTTGCACTACATTGCTCAATACATCGCATTGATTAGACATTCTTGAAATAATGACTGGATACATCATGTCTATATGTAGGATTTCTTTAGATGCGAGGAGGGATATGAGGCCAAGGCGGATGCTATGGCTGACAAAGCCACCAAGAAACTCATCAAGGACATGCACTATGAGGCGCGCATCCAGGCCGTGATCCAATACCATGCAGAAATTCTTAGAGTGAGGCTCCCTAAAAGTGCAGCAAGAACCATGAAGCTGACCCCAGAACAATACTTGAAGGTAAATATATAACATTAATACTTATTTTTTCTGAGATTAATTACACTTAATTTCATCTTCTTATATGTCATATACTTGATGATGTAGGTGCCTCTGTGTGTTGCGCCTATGATCTGCAGTGCTAGGCCCAAATGGTGGATAGGTGGTGTGACCCCGCATGGGAGGAGAATCACAACGCTTGTCGGAAGCGACGTTTGCTGATGCCGGGTGCACCACACCATCAAGGTAACCTCAACCTCAGAATATATGGCTAGATAGGTACGCGAATTTATTTCTTTATTCTAACGCTCAACTCTGCATAATTTCTAATCATATTGCTTTTTTTGCAGTCAACGGAACATGGTGGCGAGCCTTGCTCCCAGTTCATGGCATATGCTTTGGCCCATAAGGGCAAGGCGACGGCCGACGTCGTCTACAACCTGAAGGACCCACCCTAGGTGTACAACAATGAGTCCATCCACAGCTACCTCGATGGATACACATCGATGGCAAGGGCGGTCCATGGCCCAGAGTATGATCTGAGAACCCATGACCTTGATGGAGAAGTGGTCATGAGGGTAGGAGGAGGCAAGAAGCATGGACGATTCTGGATTGGCGATGGTACAATTGACATGGCCAACACTCCCACTCTCTCCCAGATTCGAGCATGGAGCACCAATTCTAGCCCGGCGATATGCCCATGGTCGGACTCTACACGGTTCTAGATGAACATACTCTAGGTTATTTCTGTTTTATTCATCATTCATTGGTTCTTACATACTTTTGCATTACATTGTAACATTGAGATGAAATATTATAGGCTCAGCTAGAACAAGAAATAAGGCGTCGGGAGGAGCTAGAGGTGAAGATGGAGGTAGAGCGGCAGAGGACGGAGGCAGAGCGGTAGAGGATGGAGGCAGAGCGGCTGTAGATGTTTGAATATATGAGGGGTGTTTACGCTGCATTTGGTCAACCTCCACCACCGATGCTAGTCCCTCCTCCTCAACCTGCTCCAAATACTATTTTAGGCACTGTGAGTTACTTTACAACCTTATAATCACTATTTCTAGTTTTTGCAGAATCAATCTTACAAAGATGCCCAGACACTAGAAACTTAGTGACTAATGCTATATGTTTGTTACCAACTAGTACTTAAGCAATCATAGTAGAGCACAATGCAACTAAGAAGATATTGCTGATAGTTGCAAGGGTTATACTAGTTAGGCAGCAGAGAGACCATACATGTTGTTCAATCTTGTCTCACACATGCAATCTCTTCTCCTTTGTGCAAAATCAATCGGCGGCATCGAATAAGCCTCATGACCCAACGTGGTAGTAGTGGAACCCATGGCCTAAGTGACTACTTGTGATTTTATTTGCATTTGTATTTGTGGATTACCTGTGACTACTTGTGACTATTTGTGGTTGTGAATGAACCTACTAGTGATTCTGAAGTTTATTTGCATTTATGTGTTGTCAATATATCTATATGAACCGCCTGTAATGCTCATTGTGAACTATGTATGATGCATGTAATGTTTATTTGAGTGGGGTACGTTATACATGACCGAACAATAAAAACAGGGAATATATGGTCGCTTTGTCGAGTGTTACACTCGACAAAGATGCCTTTTGCCAAGTGCCAGGGTAAAAACACTCGGTAAAGAGAACACGTGGCAAATTTCTGTGCATTCTGGGAGTAAAATGGCTTCTTTACCGAGTGTCTGCGCTGTGACACTCAGCAAAGAAGCCAACATTTGTATGTTCTGGGTCGATCTTTGCCGAGTGTCTAGTATTTGACACTTGACAAAGAAGGCAAGTTTACCGAGTGTCCGGGATTTCACACTCGGCAAAGAAGACATGTTTGCCGAGTGTCAGGTCCGGGACACTCAGCAAACGCGTCGTGACCGTCTCCGCACTGTCGCGTTACTTTTTTTCGCCAAGCATCGGTTTCAACTCTCGACAAAGTATTTGCTGAGTGCCTGATAGAAAACACTCGGCAAAGAGATGTTTGTCGACACTGTAGATGCCGTGTGCAGTTTGCCGAGTGTTACACTCGACAAAGCCTTTGTCAAGTGTTTTGTCGCTATGCTGAGTGCCTGTGGCACACGGCAAAGCCACTGTTTCCGGTAGTGGTTCTGGTGGTGTTCAGTTTTCTATCCATCTTCTCACTTTAATCTGAAGTGACTACAATGCAAAAGAAAAAGGGAAAAATCATGTACAGAACAAACACAGTTTTTTCTCTTATACTATGAACGACCAAATGATTCTAAAAATAGAAAATAAATTCAGGTTCGACATTTTAGTAGACACCATAATTAACATAAATGAATTCATTTTATCATCTAGACGCCATAATTAACATAAATGGATGTCAAATGATTTGTTCAAACATTAAACTTCTACTTATTTATATTCTAATACAGAAAGTAAACTAAGAATCTAAAGACCATTCTTTCTTATTCTTAAATATGCCTTAATGAAAGAAAACATAAGTTTTCCAGTTGACAAACAAATGCATTCTCAATCAGTGTTGTTAGCTACAACTCCAAGTCTTCCATCACCAAGAAATTACAAAAAAGGGGTATCAACTCCAGCAATGAATAAACTTCCCTACATCTTGCATACACATATGTGACAGCTTAGGCATCTATTCCTTTTATTTTGTGCTTATACTGATTCATATGGATTTGGAAACAGCAAGAAAGAGCTAATGAGAAAGATGAGAAACTACTGAAGGCTTTCTAGTGCTATCTTTCAACTAACCCTAGGCACAAAATACCAAGAGCCGAACCAAAAATACCAAGAACCGAACCAAAAATAGCGAAACTGAATTTTTTGGTACCCTGTTCGGTTCCTAATTCCTAGGAACCAAATTTACCGAGGTAAATTCCATACTTTACCTTAGGGAACCGAATTTACCAAACAATATGAAATGTGCTGAGTTTGAGTATTGTTGTAATATTGATAACACTATTTTAGTCTATTATATTATGTATTTGTGATACTCTACTCTTATAGTCTTGTGGACTTTTATATGTATGTATTTGGAACTATTATTCTCTATGAAATCATGTCCAAATTATGTCAAAATTAGCTTTTGAACCTGCTAGTACATGTCCATGCAATCAGTTCGGTATTTTTCGGTAAATACCAAAACCGAATTTCCTCGATACTGACTTTTGTAAGGAACCGATCGATACCTATTTTCGAAGGAACTGAATTTCTATAGGAATCGAAGTACCGAACCGATCAGTTCGGTAATACCAAATACCCAGGCTGACTTTCAACCACAGTCCACAGATGGTCCAATATAGCTAGAATCCAAAGTACTATAGGACTGTAGGAGTACTACCAACAAACAAGTAGAGCAGCATGTGCATGCCAGAGAATAGAGCTGGGCACTCACCTCTCCTTTCCATCATCGCTCCTGTGGCGCCATGCCGTCACCCCAATTGCTAATCCAACTCCATGATCTTGATGAGGGTCAAACCCTAGCGGATCGAGAAACTACTACAATGAAGGAGATGAGGTGCACTAACCTTTGAGATGGATGGCAATGGCGATGGAGATAGCGACAACAGAGAGGAGCGAGGTGGCAGTGGTAGATGAGCGAGGTAGCAACGGTGGAGGAGCGGCCAAGCGAGACCCGCATCACACGCACAACAGAGACCGAGCGACAGCGAGATGGCAGGATGTCGGGGCAGCGGTGTATGGATGCCGGGTTGGCGATGGCCTCGGTGCCTCACTAGTGTGCAGCTATACGAGTGCGATCGATCGCGGAAACGCTCATGTTGTCCTAACTTGTGGTTTTCTTCAGCGTGGAAAAGGAAGGGAAGTGAGCTTCTGTCCCTGAGTGGGTGCACTTCCAAAGAGCGCAGCAGATTGGCCCAAGGAAAATTGGCGCATGCTTTCTCAGCCCGGGGAAGTCGCGAGGGACCCTCTGAAGATTGGAGGAGCTACAATCTGTGGCTCCTCCTCAAGTGCTTGGATTCCTCATGCCAAACAAGCACTAATTTGACAACTAAAATATATAATACTACTGATAAGAGTTAACTTACGGCATATGTTGAAAGCGATCGGGGAATAGCCAAATATCAGAATAGGAAGCAATGCCAAGCTAATTCCCGATTGATTGTGCTAAGTGTATAGACCTTTAAATTTTTATTTCAATGTCAAATATATATACTAAGAACTATATGCATACATATACTCATGGGCCCTGCTGTAACATGGCCCCCGACCGTCGCACCTACTGGCCACCGCCCTAAGACGGCCCAATCCACCATCGCTTGACTCATAGGCAACACAACCTAGCCGATGGGCCAAATTCATTTTTATTCATCAAGAGTCCACGGTAAAACATGAATTGATTCTCCTCCTCTTTCTCCGTCATGTTTTGCTTGCTATAGTCGTTGGGTCAATTCATTGAGACACCATGACAGACAATCCATCACTTCTCCTTTCTATTGGAGAAGCCCTTACCTCCTCCAACTTAACATTTGATCACATATCGCCATGGCCATTAACGTTCCTTGGGCAAAGGTGGGCCGTGGAATCACTATGGTTAGCCACTAATCATTAGTTAAGAGCCTATTTGTTTGAGCTACAACTTTTGGACTTTTGGCTAAAACGCCAGCTTTCTGGTTTTTGTCTTGTGGCTATTTGTTTTTCGCTATTGACTTTTATAGGAAATTTTTTAGTTTCTCAACACACCAAAAGCCACAGAAGCTTCTCTTAGCGTGCTTTTCAACTTTTAGTTCATTTGCTCAGAAGCCAGCAAAAAGCTAAAACAATCATGGTCTAATCTATTAGTAAACTGTGAATTTATATAGGATTTGTCAAATTTTATACAGGCATATAGGTTAGGTGACCCTAATAGTATCCATAGCTCCATCATAGTGTTTCACAATTCTGCCCACAAGCCACCACTACCGGTGACCAACCATTGCCAAAGGGGTCTTCCTCTAGCCCATTAGCTATCAAATAGCCAACCTGAATTCAAATTTTAACTCGGTGGTGGGTGACGTCTTTGTTTTCATTCATAAACACCAAATGCTAAATAGTTAGTCACCTATTGTTTAGCCATTATTAAAACTAAATAACAATTTAAACTAGCAAAAGCCCATTTAAACATATAAAATGACCGATTAAATGAAACATCATCCCACCATGTAGTATTTAAATGGTGTTTAAATGTACTACTTAACGATTATTAGATGGACAATGTCGAAGGATCTTTGTGAGCCAAAAGAGTGCCACATTGGTTGCTAGGTCCTCCGTTCATAGTTTCCTGCACTATATAGATACACCATGCGTTTGGTTTGTGGTTAAAATCTTCAACAACACCTCGATGAAAACCAAACCAAGAACACCAGATGCACACAAAAAGCACATTCTCACAATTGGCAATCTAAACATGGATGGCTCTCACATTCACAAAATCCCTCTATACGTGTCTCACAATTGAAGCGAAAAAGTAGATTAAATAAGGTAGAGAAGGCACATATATAGGGTGAGAAGGCCTTGCTAGTCATTGAAAAAGGTCTACAGACACAAACATTACCGAATGATCCGTTGGGCATCGCAAAGTCACACCAGATCATACAATGATTCTATACAGGTCAGTTTTCCAATGTTTAGAAGAGAATATACCTCACCAAATGATCTGCCTATTGCCAAGAAGTCGCCACAGGATCATATGGTGCAACCCAGTGACTTGACCAATTCTACACACAATCGAGGCACATCACCACTAGACGATCTTTCAGACATCACAAAGTTGCCACCAAATCATACGGTGCACATCACTGGGTTGACTACTTGAGATATAGTCAAGTTTGGGCCTCACCAGATGATCCGTCTTCGGGATATCACTAAGTCACCACCGAATCATATAGTGACCACTTTGTTTACACCATATTGAAGAAGGACGCGGGAATCCAGAATTGGGAAAAACACTTGAAACCGCGTCGCCCGCGGATCGGCTCAGGTCAAATTTACTGGCACGCCCTAGACAGGGCCTGCATTGGAGTTAAGTAGATCTTCCGAGCGTCGTGTGTCCTGCGTAGTGATTATATTTCTACATCGACACACTCAATTACTGGGGCCAAGTCAAAAGTTGACTCTGCACAGTGTCACTATGGATGATCTGCCAGATTAGTTTCAATCATACGGTGCACTCTCCGGTGCATATGGCCGTTTTAAGTCTGATCTCGTCTAATTCAATTTTTTTGAGATCCTTGACTCAGTGAGATTGTACACTTGCTCATATCCAAATGCTCTCAACTCAACTCCATCAAGTTGCATGTCTTGGAACCCCTTAATAATACGACCAAAGAAAAAAGCCTTAATACACTCTACATCAAGTGCTTGTGCCTCATAGCACCAAATTTGCACTTGGTCGTGTTCGCTTAAACTATTTCAGCAGTACTTTTCAGCGAATAAACAGTGTTTCCCTCTCACAATAAATCAACATAAACATTAGCATAAGCTAAATTTCAGCTGTGACGCGGCGTCAAGAAACTATGTTGGTGACAAAGTGACTGAACATCTTCAAGAGATTAGCCAAATCATTTTCTAAAGTTAAACTTGGTTAGCATTAGAGAAAAATGTCTCCAACAGACATTTTTGCTGCATCCCCGTTTGCGCTCGTACGCACCCACCGCATGCCTCCGCATGGCAAGTTTGAATATAGCGAGTGCCAATTTTAGATAACCTGTTGGATTAGCCTAGTTTGTTAGAGTAGGATTTATTTTAGAAAACAGACAAATCACTAAATTTAGCTAAATTTTTTGGCTAATCTGTTAGAGATGCTAATGTAAATATAACCACTGCAAAACACACGCAAGTAACATGCATTTATGTCCATTAACATGCATTTATGTTCACACCTCATACGTGCTCACAACCAAACAATATCAAAATGGGATTGTTGCACCTTCTCCCGTGAACAAAACACACCTTAAAATTTCGTCGAGATAGCCTGGGCCTTGGGCTGGGCGTAGAGCTTTGCCATCTGGCGCCCGCGCGCTCCCGCATGAGCCAGAAGACTACGGCCCAGTTTTGCTGTGGGCGGTCCGTTAGTTGTACATTACAGTACGTATGAATGGAGTTAGACCGCAAAGCGCCAACCAAAGCCCATTCGAGCAAACCTCCTTGTGAAGCCGCCGCAACGGCGTAAACGTCTACACTGCAACGTGACTGGAACCAGCCCGTCAACGTCACACATGATTGCTTAGCGTGGAGATGAGATCACCTCACTAGGTGGTGTATAGCTAGCTTGGAGGAGGGACAAACCGGAGCGTCCGTCCGGCCGGCCGTGCAGCTCTTCTTCTCCGACGAAGCCATGGGTTCTAACCTTAATTCCCGCCGCCGTACCCGTGAACGCCGGCGCGAGCCGCAAACTGCATAAACTTAGAAGCTAATAAACGTCCGTGCAGTCCAGGACGTGCTGGTGACACCTCGCATCATCCATGTGAGATATATCACTCGGACACACAGTTTTGTGTGCCAGCAGAAGCTCAGATCTTAGCATGAACTTTATTAGCACAAAGGGAATGAGAAAGAAAATACTAACAACCTAATCTCTGCTTCTTCAGCTGGCTAAGATGCAGCCATATTATGATAATCAGTTCCAAGTTTGCAATCAGTACCGCATCAGCATTTAACATCGAGAAGTAACAACCAACCAAACGTCCTCAGCGTTGGCTCGGTTCATTCAACGATATAATTCCAGATTTGAAGTTGGCGACGGTGTGTCTCAACTCACCTCTCAAGAACCCGTAGCGCTAGCTCTTGTTATGATGATGCTAGGACACACGGCCAATGGCAAGAAGAGCAGCAAGTTCGAGGACTCGGACAGTCGCATGTCCAGGCCCAGGTATTGGGCACCATTCTCGACCAAATTTGCACCGACTCCGATCCTACTATGATCCTATCCAAGTTTTTCCTGCTCTGAATATCTGGAGGCGAACTCGATCGCAACATCTTTGATTCAGGGCCGTGTCCGAGCTGCCGCAGCGTCCAGCACAGCGCCTGAAGGCGGCGGCGGCGGCGGGCACGGAGGCAAGCGGCGGCACGCCGCGCCGCGCTCTCGGCGTGCGGGTGACGGCTGCGCCGCGCAGCCCGTTGCAGGAGGCAAGGATGTTCTTGTGATCACATATGCACATGAACGATACAAACACAGGACCGTGCATGCCAATGACTGACGTTGCGTTTGTTTTGTGCTGTGGCCGCGGATTTTTGCAGAAGAAGCCCGACACTGCTAGTGGTGGTGGTGCCGGCGCGGGGACGCGGGTGGCGGACCTGGAGGCGAAGCTGGGGAGGGCGCACGGCCAGCTCCAGGGGATGCGGGAGCAGCTCGCGGCGGCCGAGAAGGCCAGGAAGGACGCGCGGGCAGCGCTCGTGGAGGCCAAGAAGCGCTTGGCCGCAAAGAAGAAGGACGATCTCGCGGGTACGGCGCCGGTCGAGCACGATGGCGGCAAGGAGCTAGCGTCGTCAGCACCCAAAGCTTCTGCTGGTGTCGAGGAGCGTGACGACGAGGAGAAAAGCTATGTGGCGGTAGCGCCGAGAGAGTCGGTGAACAACGAGGGCCCGGTGTTCGAGGGCAACAAGACTAGTGATGGGGAGGAGGCGAGCAATGTCGTTGACGATGACGACGATGGCAACAACAACAAGAAGGTAAGCCCGGAGGTCGAGATGCTGAGGGCGAAGCTGATGGCGAAGGACATGGAGGTCTACGAGCTCAGGGCGAAGCTGATGGTGATAGACACGGAGGTTGACGATCTGAGGGCCAAAGTGGTGGCCAAGAGCACGGAGCTCGACGAGCTGAAGGCGGCGCTGATGGCGAGCAACGAGCTGGTCGACAAGCTAACGGCGAATCTGCTGGTCAAAGACGCGGAGATCGCGGCTCTCGAAGCCGACAACGCCGACCTCACCAAGATGGCCGAAGACGCCGCCGAGGCCGCGAAGTCGACGGCGGCGAGGGCGAGGGAGACCGAGCACGCGCTGAGGGAGAGCGCGGCGCGGGAGGCCCGGCTCGCCGAGCGGCTGCGGGCTTCGGAGCACGCCCGGGACGCGCTGGAGGCCGAGGCGCAGCGCTCGCGCTTGCAGAGCGAGCAGTGGCGCAAGGCGGCCGAGGAGGCTGCCGCGGTGCTAGCAGGCAGCGGCGGCGCCGTGGATAACGGCGGGTACGACAAACGGCGCCACTGGTCTGGCTCGGCCTGCGCCGGTGGTGGTGGTGGGAGTGACAGCAAGGCGGTGGCCAAGGACGACGACGAAGACGGAGCCAGTGGCAAGCGCAAGGCTGGCGGCGCCATGCGGGCGCTCAGCGACCTGTGGAAGAAGAAGGCGCAGAAGTGAGGTCGAATTCAGTTTGCTCTTGTGTTCTGTTCTCCGCTATTCCGCTTCTGGCTTTCCAAGGATAGCATCGTATCTAAAGATTTACAGGTTGAAGTTAATTTACTGGACTATTTATGTTGTCTTATTACTGAGGTATGTATACTAGTATTAATTAGCCAAGATGATATAAACCCAAAATAAGCTCCGTGTTGTGTTTGTCGTGTCATCGTGTGTGTTACGGCTTACTGATTGCCGATTTCAGTTTTACTACTAAATTAATAAATTATGAGACGAAGAACATTGCTGAGTGCCTGAGTGGTCCTGTACTTTCTAAGTTCAATCAAAGCTCGTAATGTATGCTGTAATAAAGATAATCACACGGTGTTTGTTTGTTTCAGCAAATAGGGATGGACTACACCACGGGGGCTAGATAAGAGGTTATGCACCGCAACCAAACAGATCCATAGTGATTGGGAGAAGGAGCCGACCTAAAATGAAGAAGCCCATCTGTGCACTGAATCATACATGACCAGACAACTATAAATGGAAACACAAAAAGGGACTGAACACAAGAACGCTTGAACAAAGATGGGCAAACAAATCCTCCGCCCTTGCTATATTCGGGCAGATAACATGCGCCGTTGCTATATTTGGATAGCTCTCTGCCTCTATTTCCAAATTTGCCCCAGACCAACCGTAGTACTCCCCATCCATTCCTCAATTCAGACATTCATTACGTCAGTACAAGAAACAGTGAAAAGATCACATACCATATATAGAAAGCTCATAACAATAACACAGCATCAAGCCCAGAGCCAATACAACAAAGCTCTCTCTAGCTAGTAGCCTAGTACCACAATGACTGTTTCCCAAAAAAAACGAGTACCACAATTACTGTACACTTGGCACAAGGCATGGAAGAGGAAGAAGAATCCAACAGAACAGAGCACACCTGTCCCCGTATGGCCGTATCCAACCCTACCCACCTACTCCTACATAGCAAGCCGTACGTCCAGCTAGCCCTTCTTCCTGGTCCATCAAGCAATCAGTGCTAGCTCCTGGTGGCCTCCAGTGATCTCCGGGGGCCGGGGGCATGCACCGGCTAGAGCCCGATCGAGCAGAGCTGTTGGGGTCGATGGCAGAAGCATCTGCGTGCACGAACCAACCATCTCTCGCCAGCGGTGTGGGTGACTATCACTGGATGCGGAAGGGGTCCAGGCGGTTGTCTCCGAGGCGCGATCGGTAGGCAGCCTTCTTGTAGTCGCCCCATGTGAAGTCCCTGTACAGGCTCTGCTCGCCGTGCCCCAGCAGCTGCGGCAATGGCGCCATCCGCTGCCCCGGCGCCGGTCCCGCGAAGTAGATCATGGACACCCGCGGCTTCAGGCTGTTGGTCACCACCCGGTGCCGCACACTTTTCAGCCTCCCATTCGTCAGCACCTGTCGCACCACGTACACATGCATCGGTCAATCCATTGCCTGCGGCCGGCGTGCGTGCGTTGCGTACGACGACGACCCACCCATGCATGCCATGAGGTACTACGGTTACCTGCAGCGAGTCGCCGACGATGACGAAGAAGGCGTCGCGGTCGGGCGGCACGGGCACCCACCGCCCGTCGTCGTGGAGCGCGACCTGCAGGCCGGCCGTGCCGTTGGAGCGCAGCACGGACACCAGCTGCGGGTCCGTGTGCTCGCCGAAGCCGGTGACGCCGCACGCGTCCGGCAGGCGCTGCGGCAGCGGGCACGCCGGGTAGTGGTTGATCCGGAACACCTGATCGCTCGCCGCGTCCGTCACCATGCCGCTCAGCGCGTCCCTCGGGGCCAGGACGAGCCCCTCCGCCACCGCCTCGAGCACCGACGTCGCCACGCCTCGCACGGCGGTGACGTACTGGTTTACCGCGTCCCTGCATGCGCGCGCGCGACGACACACAGTACCTAGCCATCGTTAGAAACGCACCCTCCACTGACACTAGTTGTCTGCTGATTGATTGGTTACCGCACCGCAGCAAGGATGACGGGACAGGGGAGGCCTTGGACACCGAGCTGGCGTGGCCGCCGGCGTCGACGGCGAGGAGGAGGTACTCGAGCCACCCCATGTCGCCATTGCGCCCGATGCGCTTGTTCCCGTACCCGAGCGGATTGGCGGGGCCGCACGCGTCCTTCTCCGCCTGCGGCGACGCGAAGAACCTGACGGCCTCGGCCTCCAGCCGGTCCACGACGCCCGTTGGCACACCGTGGTTGACGACCTTGAAGAAGCCGAACCGCTCGCACGCGTCCACCACGGCCAGAGCCGCGCCGGGGCGGGACAAGTCGACGGCCGGCACGCCGAAGAAGGACGCGGCGTCCCCGGGCTGCGGGGATCGAAGCAGGGAGATTTGGTCGAGCGCCGGCGGCGGCTTCGCGAGGACGACCATTGCCAAGAAGCAGAGCAATGTACCCGTAGCCGGCCCGAAGCTCTACCACACTGGTCACTCACTGCTGGAGCTCGAGTGCATGTGTCGAACGAAGGCTTCATGGCTCGTATATATAGGGGGAAGGACAGGGCAGCGGGCCGGGGCCCCACGCGGCGATACGAAACGAGCGGGGAGGGAGCGAACAACGTTGGCTACGAGCTGTTCATCGTCCTCGTCCCCCACCTTTCCCGGTCTGGTTTTTCTGCATCGTGTTTCTGAACTTTTTATCCCCCCGGGCCTTTTGAGTTGGTTGAGCGCGGCAGATCCGCCGAGCTTGATTCGTGGGTGGCAGTAGCGCCCTACAGGCCCGGGGAGAAGAAGCGACGTGTCCCGACGTGATCCGCCGGTGCAGTGGGGTCGGAGAGCGAGATGATAAGTGTCCGGGTGCAGTGCTGTTCGTCTCAGATTTCGGCTTATATGATCGTGGATTATAAGTTATAATAGTATTTTTTTTTCACACCAAATCAGTTGATAGTACTTCTAGGTTATAATCCATGATTATTTCGACCGAAACGAACAGGCTGAATGTTTGTGTTGATGGATTCCTGCAAGGGCAAGGGTACAATGACGAGGCGGCCTCCGTCAGTATAGGATCATGAGAGAGCTTTTTGAATGAGCGAACAGTGTGGTCAGTATAGGATCATGAGAGAGCTTTTTGAATGAGCGAACAGTGTGCATGCAGTGGTTTGGGTGTACTCTAATTATTGATTACCACGCTTCACATAGCTCGGCCCAGCGCTGAGGAAAGTCTTACATCCCGCTCTCCTACGAGGCGTCCCTCTCTCTCTCTCCCTCCTTTAGCAGATTATCAATTAGAGGATCAGGAGCTAGGGGTCAGAGAGGAAGAAACAATAGAGAGCTTTGAATCATCTATCGTCTTCATTTATCTCTCTTCTTTAATTCGTGCTATGACATCAAGCCAAGGGCTTCGAACCAGCGACAGTCTTTTTTTTTTCTTCGCCACGGCCTCCAAAGACCGCTGCCCTAGGTCATCTTTAGCGCCACCATAACCTTGGTTCCCCTCGTGCGGCGACCTCACCGACGATGAGAAGGACCGGAGATCCTACATCGTCCAGTCTAATTATAATAGTTAGGATTTAGAGAGCAATTGAATGACATCGTCTTAGGTCGATTTCTCGCTAGGTCTTGTTTCTTGTAGAGAACTCTGGTGTGATTGCCCATTCAACCCGACACTATTCTTCACGTCGTTTTTTATTTTTTGCAGAGTTGATGTGATTGTTGGGGATGGTTGTGTTTCCGGTTTGCATATATATATGTCACTGGATCGCTAAGTTATGTTCTCAAGGTGGACAGAAGTTATCCAAACCCCTAGATTTGGACTGATTGGCACTGGTGGTGTTACATTGATGGTCCCTGATCATCTTTGATGATGCGACGGTTGATGCTCTTTAAATGTATGTATGGAACTAGGTGTTCTTAGACCCGAAGAACAAAGAAGGGGAGGGATGAATTAGGTCTCTAAAAAGTCAGATAAAGAACTATTTTATCTATACTAGAAAATCCATAAACTAAATGTGCACCTTAGTTTTTTTTCTAATGAGCTCTACCTAACCAACCCATAAAGAGTTTTGCTGACTAGGATCAAATATATCAACTACCCTATGCTAATGTAGGAAAGATAAATACTATACAAGTTACGCACAATGCAATAAATGAAGAGCAAGTCAAGAGAGGGCAAATTTCTAGAGATGAGGATGTATGTGGTGGTAGTAGTTCCCCAAAACACATCCCTTAGTGAATGCTAGAGCTCCACCGAGGTATGTTCCAAGCCACCAAGCCTCCACCCAATCAGGGTGTTGAGCTTGACACAAAGGTTTGCGTAACCAACACAAGTGTCGCAAGCCACCAAGGCTCACCTCTAGTCATCTTGGCGTCATCGACTATAGAGCTTCTCCACCAAGGAAGGGGTCTTCTCTTTCTCCACACACCAAGTCATCGCCGCTACACAGCAAACTCAAAGGGTCAACATTGGAAGGTCACCATGACCCTTGTCGGAAGGCCACCAAGACCTCAAGTGTTCTGACTCACCAAGATTACAAGGGCACAATAGCCCAAACACTGAATCTCTCTAGGCCAAACATCCAGCAACAACAATGACCCCCTCATCACCTTCTCAAGAAAGTGCAACATCGACAATAAATCATTATCATATATCAATCTCATCTCACATGTCTTATCTAGGCGTCGGTGTTTCGAATTGCCACCAATAAGTAAATTTCTAATATTGCGCGTCTGGCTCGGATGGTGTGCTAAGAGGACACAAGGTTTATACTGGTTCGGGCAGAATGTCCCTACATCCAGTTTGTTGTTGCCGCTCGTGTTACTAGCACTGAAAGTTCATAGTAGGGGTTACAAACAGGTGAGAGAGGGACATGTCCTAGGTCTCTGATGGAAAGGGTGAACAGGTGCCGAGAGCTCGGTTGCTACTCGGTTGTATGTTCCGGGTTCGATGAGTTGATTGGATTCGAGTCTCTTGTGGTGTGTTGCGATGAGTTCCGATGCCCATCCCCCTCATGGGACGTCATGCTTTCCCTTTTATAGGCTAAGGGAAAGCACGGGTTACAGTCGTGGAAAAAGAAGACAACGAGAAGGAGAAGAAGTCTTCCTAGGGTCGTCGGGTCCTTCTTTTCCTTCACATGGGTCCCGTTGACCCTATAGACATCAACAGGGACAGCTCCACATCGTGGCCCTATCTGTCACTGGCGCCATGCGTAGGCATCATCTCCCGGTAGTGGCATTCCATTCCGTCCTAGCGGACGTCATGGTGAACTAACGCGCCTGTTAGTGCCCGTATGAGGGTTAGGCAGAACAGCACCGATACGTCTGATATTGTTCCTGATGTGAATCCCCAGGTATGGCTTGTCACAGCCATGGGTTATATCAGGGCATGTCGGTCACCTCCCTGTTGTCAGAGCTTTGACCCAGGCCCATTCGCTTAGACCTAGAGTTGTTGGTGGCGGTATGGGTCTCCGTTGGGCGAGGCGGAGTCCTCCCCCAGAGGCCGGGCGAGGCGGAGCATAGACCCAAGGCTCGAGCGAGGCAGAGCCACCCTTAGGGGTTGGGCAAGGTGGAGCCCGCAACCTCAGTGTTGAGCGAGGCGGAGCCACCCTCAGGGGTCGGGTGAGGCGGAGCCCGTGGCCTTAGTGTCGAGCGAGGCAGAGCCAAACCTCAGGGGTTGAGCGAGGCGGAGCCCACGACCTTGGTGTCAGGCATGGCGGAGCCACCCTCAGGGGTTGGCGAGGTGGAGCCCGCGGCCTCGGTGTTAGGCGAGACGGAGCCACCCTCAGGGGTTGGGCGAGGCAGAGCCCATGGCCTCGGTGTCGGCCGAGGCGGAGCCACCCTCAGGGGTCGAGCGAGGTGGAGCCCGCAGCCTTGGTGTCGGGCGAGGCAGAGCCAAACCTCAGGGTTGGGTGAGGCGGAGAATGCGGCCTCAGTGTTGGGCGAGGCAGAGCAACCCTCAGGGGTCGGGCGAGGTGGAGCCCACGACCTCGGTGTCGGGTGAGGTGGAGCCACCCTTAGGGGTCAAGCGAGGTAGAGCCTGTGGCCTTGGTGTCGGGCGAGGCAGAGCCACCCTTAGGGGTCGGGCGAGGTGGAGCCCACATCCTCGGTGTCGAGCGAGGTGGAGCCAACCCTCAGGGGTCGGGCGAGGTGGAGTTTGCGCACCTAGGTGTCGGTTGGAGCTGTAGTTGTGCTCTTGACTGCCCGAACAAATCAATGTTGATGGTTATTAGCTCCTCCTCTTCAGGTACCCTGGTATTGGTCCCCGATAGTAGCCCTGAGCCTACAAAGGAGTAGAATACTCCTTCAGAGTTTTTCCAAATGGGAGGACTCTGAGGGCCTTGGCCTTTTTTTGTTGCCCACGACATGTCTCGGGGATGGTGATTCCCTCTCGTCGAGGTTGGACCCTTCACGGGTATGGCCATGAGATTTTGGTGGGTTGTTAGCTGGCTAGGGATCTGGCTAGGGTTAGCTTGGCGATCGAATTTAGATTCTCAACGATCAATCCATATAGTTCTCGGGTTCATTCGACTAGTCCCGAGGGCTCTCTACCTTTCTTCAAGGAAAAACCATGGATTGTACCCGGCTGAGACTCGATCATGGGCTAGGATGCCCGTGGTGCTCGTGTGCCTAGGTACTAGCTGCTTGTGGGCCCATCCCTTTCCATCCCTTACTCTAAGGGTGCCCAGATTGGTTGTCGAACCCATTGATGGGCCAACCTTCGAACTCCTAGGCCCAGGCAAGCCGTAGAGGTGTTTTTTGATCCGTATTCCTCTTACTTGTGATGAGTCATGGCCTGTCTAGAGAGGCGAAACGTCCAATGAGTTTTCTGAGGGAACGGATAGTGATTGCATGCGCACTTCCCACGACGAGACATTGTGGCTGATCATGGCAGGCGCGGAGATCTAGGCGAATGGTTGGTTTCCTTGCACCCGTTGCCCCTATAAAACCAAAGGGTTCACCCCTCGGGTTCCATACCTTACATCCTTGCCTCCGCAGCCATGACTGCCGCCACCAATCGCCTAGAGTTCCCCGTCTCCACATCCCCACCACCATCGAGCCTGCATCCAACCGTCCCCACCTCCAATGGATTCATGGTGCTGTTCTGACATCACCTTCCAGCGCATGGAGGGCCTCGTCCATCACGGTCTTCTCCGCACATGGACCTCGAGTGAGGAGTGGCTGCTGCTTGGCGAGGTGGATCTGTCATTGTCGCTCGGTGGCTAGATGGTGTCGTTTGCCCACTTCCATGAGCGTGGGTTCATGACCCCCGCCCATAGATTTCTTCAGGGGCTGCTGCACTACTACAAGATCGAGCTACAACACCTCAATCCCAATGGGATCCAGCACATGGCGGCATTCGTCGCCCTGTGCGAGGGATTCCTAGGGATCAGCCCCCACTTTGATCTGTGGAGGTACTTCTTTGCTTTCACCCTCTAGAAGAAGAGGGAGAAGAGCGGTAGACAGGAGCTGCATATGCCGATGGGGTGCGCCGGCATCCAGCTCTAGAACAATTGGGTCGGCGAGTACCCGCCCATGTGGCTCTCAACGTCCAACAAGGGGTGGCACTCGCAGTGGTTCTACCACAAGAATGATGCCACCGCCCCTCTGCCAGAGTTCACTGGACGCTTGATCGAAGAGGCCACAGAGTCATGGAGGAAGTGGGGTGTCCTAGAGAAGGACAAGAAGAAGATCTAGGACCACATCACCACCATTCACATCCTGAAGGAGAGCAGCCTGAAGGGGTTAGGCGTCATTGGGGCCTACCACGCAAGGAGGGTGGCACCATTGATGACGTGTGCACTCCCGCTGTATGTGATGGCGCCCGAGGCATCGCTTGATGGAACGACGCTCACTGAGGGGGCAGTCCCCAACTCCGAGATCGTGCAATGCATCAAGGAGGCAATGGAGCCTTCATGGGATGACGTAGGTGCCCCCTCGATTTCATTTACCCGGTGCCAGGGCATCCTCCGATGCGATCGGAACCAGGCCATGTCGTCTTCGTAAGTTTTCCCTCCTCATACATCCTCTTCAATTGATTTCTTGACCTCTTGGTACTAACTTTGAGAGGGATGGGACCGGCTGAGGGACCTCAACTTCATGGATCACTCGGCACCATTGCCGAGGGATTCATCCATGAGGGAAGCGAATCATGCTGAGGGCGAGCGGCGGAGAAAGGCAAAGGAGGACAAGAGGAAGAAGAAGCAGCGGAAGCTTCAGGCATGGGAGCGAGTGGAGGTCACTGACAGCGACGATGACAATGATGATGGAGATGATGATGAGGTAGTCGACGACATCGAGTAGGATGACCTAGAGAATGAGGATGTGCTGACAGGTATTGGTTCGTCCTTGCAGGAGTGGGACCCTTCCTATTCCATGGACGGGAGGCCACGTCTAGGGAGCCAGTGGAGGAGGGTGGTTCCGCCGTCGTGCCCCAAGATCCAAGGGGAGTGAGCCCCTTTTCCCAAGAGAAGGGGGTGGGCTCAAAATGGACTTGCCCCGACGAGGCGGAGCAGAGGTCGGGGGGTTCGCCCCCCAAACGTATCTGCTGCTCGATGGCACTGAGGTGAGTCATTGGCTCCTCTATTTTCCCTATTTTGGTCGGATTTCATCGTGACTTATGCTTTTCATCTCTTGCAGCATTGGGAGGCGATGAAATCCTTTGGTGCTGGCGCTAAAGAAGAGCGTTGCCCTTCAAGCGAGGCGACAGTCATTGACTGGCGTCACACCCATTTTGGATGGGAGCGGTGCCAGTGTGACTACGTTGTCGACTGGTCAGGCATCGCCCATGATGGCACCTATGTCCTCAGTGGGACGGGCAGACGTGGGGGCTCATGGGACGCTTTCAGAGCTCACAGAACAGCCGGCGATGGCGGTGGTACCGCTGCTGACGACGGGGCGGATAGGGTTGCCAACCATGCTCGTGACATCGATCGTGGTGGGCGTGACATAGCCAGTCAGGACCTCACTGATGTAGGTGGACTTGGTGGCAGCTGTGATAGGCGGGTCATAGTCGGGCGCTATCGTTGCGGCGCTTGAGGAACCGGCATGACCCGCGCCATCGGTGGCCTAGGTGAAGGCGTCTGGCGTGGGCCGAACAGAGGGGGACATGGCCAAGGGGTCCCTGGAGGTCATGGTGCTAGGAGAGGAGTCAGCGTCCGTACTGCTGACCCCTTCCATCACCGGAGGGAGTTTCTCGGCAGGGATGTCACGACGAGAAGGGTTGATGGCGATTAGAGCCGGTGGGAAGCCGTCCCTGGTCATGACGTCGGTGGGCAGCCACTTGCCTACACGAAGCGAGCCCCTACTATGGTGGGCGAGTGTAGAGGATCTGACATTGACGCTCTTCACTCTCGCCGCCGCCACAGAGAGCATAGAGCGGGAGAGCATCGACGTGGGGATCATGTTTGTGCTCGAAGCCCTGGACCACGCCCGAGGTGCCTTGCATGATGTTGTCGTTCCCTCTGGCTGGGTATTCGCTTGTCCCTGCTTCTCATCCTTTTCTTTCTCTATTTATTTTTTGTATTCTGACCATCGTATCCTTTCAGTCCCTTATCGCTCATAGCCAAGGGAAGTCTTGATTCCTTCATGAGTAGAAGGAAACCTAGGACCACCTCATCGAGGAGGCGTGACTGCATGGGGTGGTGACCGCTCAACTTGTTGCTGCCTAGCAGAGGGTGGCCAAGCTAGCTCCCCTCATCAAGGAGGCAGACAGTCTTTGGTCATGGGTGGCCGAGGCCCATCGGCATGCTGACGAGGCTAAGAGAGCGTTCGAGGCCCTGTTGGCGAGATCATGGAGGGACGACAAGGAGGCCACTAAGGTAAGGAAGGAGCAGGATGAGCTGCTCTAGAAGGACATCGAGACCCACCAGCGAATACTTGACCTTCTGGCCAAGGTTTAGAAGGAAAGGGAGCTAAAGTTGGGGGCCGAGGAGAAGCTTGTGGCACTAGAGAAGAGGGCAAGTTTGGCTGCTATGGCGGTCGCCCGGCTGTGCAAGGAGTAGGATGAGCTGCTCCAAACCATGGAGAGGCACCGCTTAGAGCATGGCATGGCTCACGAGGAGCGTGACTAGGCCCTCTAAGAGGGAATCTTTAGGCGAGGGGGAATCTTTAGGCGGAGAGCAATGAGCTCAATATCCTGAGCGTCACCCTTGGAGTGGTCTGCGATGACCTTGAGGTGGTGCAGTTAGAGGGGACTAGCTCGCTCATGGCCCATGCCATTGAGATCACGGCTCGGGTACGTCAGCTCGAGAGGAATGTGCTTCACGCTGGGGTCATTGAATCCTTCACAATTGCTCATTCTCATTATGGGGACAGCATCAACCTGGAGACAATGAGCCATGGCTTCACACCTGGCTATGAAGCCCACGAGCTGGAGGAGATGGAGACGGCGGTGGCTCCCCTTTTGCAGGACCTGGCGGATAGAATAGAAAGCATAGTTCTCCCTTGGAGGGGTTAGTTAGCCAGATAGGTTGGGCAATCGTTCATGTAACAGGCGAACAAGCTCCGACCCCTCTGTACTATCCGAACAAACTTATCATTTTGTTTCATTTGATCGAATTTGTTTTTCCTCCCTTTTATGTGTGAAAAGGGGTTAATGTGTTCTGACCCTTCCGTTGGTTAAGACCATAGGGCCCAAGGTGTAGGAGGGAAACTCTAATCATGCTAGTAAGCAAGAGTGTCATAGCCGCTAGGGCGTAGGTTTCTTGCAGTCCGACTAGACTTGCTCAGTCATTCATTTCCGTAGACCTTGCCACTAGGTTTAACGTGAGGAAGAGGTCGAGCATGGCAACTATTTTAGAAAGGGTGTATTCATACCCTTATCAGCCCCCGAGTGAGATCTAACCCCTTGCCGTTGCTAGGGCCAGGTGTCACTAAAGATTGAGGAGAGGATAGCGAAATTAGTAGGAGAAAATGTCTCTTGTTTTCACATGTACCCCCTCCCTAGGTTCTGAGCCATTGTTCTGTGACCGCGCATTTGGTGTCCTTGGGAGTCAAACTTTTCTTGAGCCCCCACACATAGTAGGGGTTCGGTCGAGGGTTGGCTTGTCTTTGTGATCATCGCCCCATCAATGGTTTCCGCAACCGGAGGGGTTGAGCTAACTTCACTTGCCTCGATGGCTCGAGTGACACGCTCGGTGAGCTCGCTAATGGACATGTTCAAGTGGAATCTGGGTCCGTCATTTGTGATGGGGTCGGCATGGCCCTCATGTGGCATTCCACTGCTCCTTAACCCACCTCCTAGCAGATGCCCATGCCATTTCGGAGGGCGACTCAGGTGGCCCGATGGCCTCCCCTTAATGGGGATTCTGTGGACTCGGCTCGAGGTTAGGATCGAACGAGAAGGTTGAGATGACCCTGTTCACTTCTAAGCGGGTCGGGCAAAGGCCGCTATGGCTCATCTGTGTTTTCTCCCCTAGCTCTGTTCGAAGCAAGGCGGCCTTGGTCCCTTCATGGGCCAGCCTTTGAACCCTGGTCAAGTGGATTCCTGAGTTTGGGTTAGGCGGCTCGAGCCCCCGAGCCCCATGGGGGTCGGTAGGGGTCGGCCAAATTTCATGCATCGCCCCATACTTGGTTTCCATGACCAGAGGGGCTAAGCTAACGACACTTGCCTCGATGGCTTGAGTGTCACACTCGGTGAGCTCGCTAATGGGCAAGTCCGAGTGGAATCCAGGTCCGTTATTCGCTAATGGGGTCGGCATAGCCCTCATGTGGCATTCCACTTCTCCTTAACCTACCTCTCGATAGATGCCTGGGCCATTGGATTGGCTCGGGTGGCCCGCTGGCCTCTCCTCGATGGAGATTCTGTGGGCTTAACTCGAGATTAGGATCGAACAGAAAGGTCTAGATGTCCTTGTCCGCTTTTGAGCGGGGTTGGGCAAGGCCACTAGGGCTCATCTACATTTTTCTCCCCTAGCTTTGTTTGATGCAAGATGGCCTCAAGCCCTTCGCAGGCCGGCCTTCGAACCTCAGTCGATTGCCGCTCATGTCGAATGTGATGACTACTGCTTTGTGATGCGACGCGAAGTGTTGTGATGCAATAACTGCATATGCAATGTTTGGATGAATGTATGAATGCGTGCATGAGAATTGATGAATGAATGTTCATGTACTAGAAAAGTAAAGTGGGGGTTGGTAAAGTTACCTCGATGGTTCGAGTGATGGGTTTGGAGAGCCCTTACTAGATATGTCCATATGGGGTCCGGGTCTATCGCTCGTGATAGAGTTGGTGTGACCTACAAGGGAATCCCGCTGCTCCCTATTCGTCTCTCAGCAACATCCAGAGCCATCCGATCGACTTTGGGCGACCTGTCGGCCTTTCCTCGATGGAGATTCCGCCAGTGGGTCACCCAAATCCTTCTAGTGAAGGGAAAGGCTAGAGCTCAAGGTGCGGGGACAAAAACTCTAATCACACTGGTGAGCAAAAATGTCATGGCTGCTAGGGCATAGGTTTTTAGCGGTCTGACTAGTTTTACTCAGAGTTTGATTCTGCACACCTTGCCTCTTGGTTTTAGCATGAGAAAAGGGGTCGGGCATCAAGAATGTCTACTGAATAGACACTCTTGCTAGCCCTCGAGCAAGACTCGACCCCTTGCCGTTGCTAGGGTCAGGGGCTCGATAGCAAAATTAATGCGCCTAAAGTAAGGGTGACCGATCTCTCGGCAGCGGCTTTGAGCCATTCAATCGACTTGGGCACATGATTTACCTCGATGGTACGAGTCATGTGTTTGGGGAGCTCTTACCGGATATGATCGAGTGGAATCCGGGTTCGTCATTTGTGACAGGGGCAGGATAACCCACGTGGGGAATCCTGCTGCTCCCTACCCGTCCCTCGGTAGTGGCTAAGCCATCCAATCACTTGTATTGCCCTGCTGGGATAAGACTTATCTATGGAGATAGAGGATGAGAACATCCCGCGCAAGAATTTAGTGAGGCAGATAAGCCAGGCAGCAAACTTGTAATAAATGGACAAGCTCTTATGTTTCATTTTTAGCCAAATAGCTTTTTAGCCCTTCTCCCCTTTTTATATAAAAAGGTTGGTGCACTTTGACCCCTTTCGCCGTTAAGGCCATAAAGTTGGGGTGCAGGTGAACAAATTCTGATCATGCTGGTGAGCAAAGACATCGTAGCCGTCGAGGCATAGGTTTCTCGTAGTCTGACCAGTTTTACTCAGAGCTTGTTCCCGCAACCCTAGCTTGTAGGTCATAACATGATAGGGGGTCGGGCACAGAGAAAGTTGGCTAGGTGGACACACTTTTAGACGCGCACCGACACTTTTCGTGACTAAGGCCCAAAAAGCCCGGGGTGTGGAAAAAACTCTGATAACGTTGATGAGCAAAGGCGCCATAGCCATCGAGGCGTAGGTCTCTCACAGTCCAACCAGTTTTACTCAATATTTGTTTCCACAAACCTTGCTTCTAGGCCTTAACATGAGAGAAGGTCGGGCGTAGAGAATGTTTACCGGATAGGTGCGCTCTTATTAGCCCCCGAGTGAGGCCCGACCCCTTGCCATTGTTGGGGTCGGGTGTCACTAAAGGTCGGGGAGTTTGATAGCAAAACTAATAAGAGAAAGTATGTGTTTATTAAGGGTAAAAACAACGTAGCTGCTCGATGTTCCAGGCATTGATGAAGACTTCATCATCGATGGTCTTGAGCTTGTAGGCACCCAGTCAGAGCACCTCCGCAATGACGTATGGTCCCTCCTATGGTGGAGAGAGCTTTTGGCAGTCCTTGCTGCTCTGGACAAGGCAGAGAACTAGGTCTCTAACATTGAAGGCCCGACCCCGCACTCGACAGCTGTGGTACCAGCGCAATGCTTGCTGGTATTTGGCCGAGCAGAGGAGGGCAACATCACGTGCTTCATCTAGCTGGTCCATGGCATCATTGAGGGATGCCTCAGCTCCTTGTTGGTCATACGCCCAGACCCTTGGTGCTCCACAATCGAGGTTGATTGGGAGAATAGCCTCGGAACCATAGACCATGAAGAATGGTGTGTAGCCGGTGGCCCGGCTGGGGGTCATCCTCAGGCTCTAGAGTACCGCGGGAAGCTCCATGACCCATCGTCCACTAAACTTGTTCAACTGGTTGAAGATCCTAGGCGTGAGGCCTTGTAGGACCATGATGTTCACGCGCTCAACCTGCCCATTTGTGCGGGCGTGCGCCATGGCAGCCCAATCGACTCGGATGTGGTATTCATCGTAGAATTGGAGGAACTTCTTTCCGGTGAACTACGTGCCATTGTCCATGATGATGGAGTTTAGGACTCCGAAGCGATGGACGATGTCGAGGAAGAATAGCATGGCTTGCATGGACTTGATCATGAAGATCGGTCGAGCCTCTATCCACTTTGTAAACTTGTCTATGGTGACAAGCAAGTGGGTGCAGCCCTCGGGCGCCCTTTTGAGAGGTCCAACCAGATCAAGCCCCTAGATCACGAATGGCCAAATGATGGGGATCATCTAGAATGCTTGGGCCAGTAGGTGAGTCTACCCAGCATAGTACTGACACCCTTCGCAGGTGCACACAATTTGCTCAGCATAGGCTACTACAGTCGGCCAGTAGAAGCCTTGTCGGAACGTGTTTTCGACCAGGGTTCTAGGCGCAACATAGTGACCATAGATCCCACCGTTGATATCGCTCAGCAAATGCTTCCCTTGTTCGATGGGGATATAGGGCTGCAGGATCCTGATGTGGCTTCTCTTGTAGAGTTTACCCTCAACAAGGACAAAGGACTTGGCACAATGCGCGAGCCGTCGAGCCTCCATCTTGTCCGTCAGTAGCGCCTCATGGAGAAGGTAGTTGAGGTAGAGCATCCTCCAATCGACTAGAGGGTCATGCTCTATCGCTGGGACCTCTTTGAGCTCAATGACTTCAGGGTCAGATGGAGCTGATGGCTGGTTAGCCCCCGAGCCTAGGGTGGGCAGCCCATCACTGGCTTTTTCTAGTCCCTCATAGCGAACCGAGGGCTTGTGCTGATCACTGGCGAAGACAGCTATCGGCACCGGCTCTCGGTCAGACACTGCTTTTGCCAGCGCATCGGCCGCCTCGTTGAGACACCTTGGAATGTGGTTGAGCTTGAGGCCGTTGAACTTGTCCTCTAGCTAGTGGACTTCTCGGCAATATGCAGCTATCTTGGCATTGTGGCAGCTCGACTCCTTCATGACTTGGTCGATGACCAGCTAGGAGTCGCCCCGGATGTCGAGGTGTCCGATGCCCAACTCGATGGCGATGCATAGGCCATTGATGAGCACCTCATATTCAGCCATATTGTTAGAGGAGGGGAAATGGATGCAGACCATTTACCTCATGCATACCCCTAGGGGTGAAACAAAGACCAGCCCCGCGCTAGTGCCTTTGTTCATCAGTGATCCATGGAAGTATATCGTCCAGTACTCTTGGTCGACGACCGCTGGTGGCATTTAGACCTTAGTCCACTCTACAATGAAATTAGCCAACACCTAGGACTTGGTGGCTGTCCGAGAGGCATACGCAATGCCCTAACCCATCAGCTCGAGTGCCCACTTTGTGATTCTTCCTGTGGCATCCTAGTTTTGGACAACCTCGCTGAGGTGGAAGGACATCACGACCGTCACCGGATGTGACTTGATGTAGTGGCGCAGCTTCCTCTTGGTGATGAGGATGGCATACAGGAGCTTCTAGATTTGGGGTAGCGGGTCTTAGAATCGGATAGGACCTCGCTAATGAAGTACATGGGGTGTTGTACTTTGAGGGCATGCCCCTCTTCTTTTCGCTCCACTACCAGGGCAGCGCTGACCACTTGCATGGTGGCCATAATGTAAAGCAGGAGGGGTTCTCCATAGGTCAGAGGAACTAGGATCGGGGCCTTCGTCAGAAGCTGCTTGACCATGTCAAGTGCCTCCTGGGCCTCGGACGTCCATTCGAAGTGGTCAGCCTTCTTCAGAAGTCGATAAAGGGGGATACCTTATTCATCGAGGCGCGAGATGAAGCGGTTGAGCACGACGAGGCACCATGTAACTCGCTGTACCCCCTTTATGTTTTGAATCGGGCCCATCCTTGTGATGGCCAAGATCTTCTCCGGGTTGGCTTTGATGCCATGCTCGGAGATGATGAAACTAAGCAGCATACCCCTCAGGACCCTGAAAATGCACTTCTCGAGGTTGAGCTTAATGCCATTTGCTCAGAGTTTTGTGAAGGTTTGCTCAAGGTTGGCTATGAACTGGTCAACCTATTTGGACTTGACCACGATTGTCGACGAAATATGGTCGGCAGTCTACCTAGGGGTATGCCCAAGGTAGTAGATTATCGACAGACAGATGCGCAAGCCCCAAACAAGATGGTGACGCAAGACAGACACGAGGTTTTATCCAGGTTCGGCCGCCAAGAAGGCATAATACCTACGTCCTGCGTCTGATTTTTATTGCTGTATGTCAATGAGAGATGTTTTTTAGAGGGGTCCCCTGCCCGCCTTATATAGTCCGGGGGGCAGGATTATAGATCTGGAAACTAATCCTAGTCAGTTACAATTGCCATATGTGGCCGGATAAGGATTCCTATTCTAACCGACCAGGATCCTGCTTGGTCGCCAAATCCGTCTTGATTCCTTGTGCGGGACTCCGATCAGGTTAACTGGGCCGCACGTCGCCTTTCGGGTGGACTGAACCCGTCGATCCGGGCCAGCCCAAGCTTAGCCGTAAGGGTATAGGGGTTAATACCCCCACAGCTAGTCCCCGAGCATCATGTATTATGCTGCGACACGCCATTTTAACCTTCTCCGACAAACGAGGCTTGAATCCTTGACGCCTCCGACCACCGTCATCACCGGAGAAGTAGGTTGTCCGAAGAATGTATGGTGCTCTTTAAGAAAAAAGAAAAAGATTTCTGTCCTGAGAAGTGTGCCCACTTGTATTTCTGATAAGAAATGTAAGTGGTCTTGAAGCATAACGTCCTTGAACATCAAAAGCGTAGGGGTCGGAAAACAAACACATTCACCGCAAGGTGAAGTGTGCCCACTTAGTCCCCGAGCCTGGTAGTAGGTGACTTAGGCACGTGGTGCCAGGGTCTAAAAAGAATTCCCAGTTAAATTGAGAACCCAATCGTCGTACAGGCGATACGAAATGCACCAACAGGTGCATCATACCGATGTAGTCCCGAGCTTGCTGGAAGGCGAGGTATGAGCCTTGTAGCAAAGTCTAAAGAAATCTCGCTTAACTGTATGTGAGTATAAATCACATGTAGCCAAGGAGAACCATTATTCAAGCAGTGGTTGGGGCAGTCCCTGAGCATATTAATAATCCTTATAATAATTCAGAGCACAGGGGTCGATTTAAACAAACACATTCACCGCAAGGTGAAGTGTGCCCACTTAGTCCCCGAGCTTGCTGGAAGGCGAAGTATAAGCCTTGTAGCAAGGTCTAAATAAATGTCCCTCAACTGTATGTGAGTACAAATCACATGTAGCTGAGGAGAGCAAAACTATAAGAAGTGGTCGGGAGAGTCCCCGAGCATGGCGGTGGTCATAGTAGTTCTCGGGCACGGCCGTGGTCGGAGCAGTCCCCGAGCACAAAAGTGGTCTGGGAAGTATCCAAGCACAGTAGTGGTCTGGGCAAATCCACGATCACTTGCGCTGCTTGTACTATTATTTGGTGTACTTATTTTTCTATTCTTTGCCAAGTCCAGTCTGACACGTCTGGTCAAAAAAGTAAATAGGTGTAGTACGTCATTCTGTCTCTTTTTTTTTTGCAAACAGTCGGTGGACACCTGTATTGAGGTGTGTCAGTGTGGGCCCTCTTACACCATCAACGAAGAGGCGCGTACACTGTTAATGAAGGAGCGCGTTTATTGGCGTAGATTTCGAGGTTGTGTGAACAACCGTCTGCGGCGCGTGCGCACGACTCCCAATATTCTCGGGCGGACGAAACGACGGTGCTCTTTGTTTTATATAATGTAGATCTGGTAAGTTACTCACACCGTTCCCCATTGCCATCCGCCGCCACAACCTTCTTCTTCCTCCTGCCGAAACCCTATTCCCCTAAAAATCATCGCCAATCCCCTCGGTCTCCCGCATCCACCCACTTAGTAAGGACGAACTAATGGCAAAGAGAGACGCCCAGAAGAAAGGAGGGGTCATGGCGAAGGAATGGTGGAAATCGCGGAGCAACGAGCAGACCATCGAGGACCTCGTCGCCATGGGAGTGCTCCACAACAAGGCACTTGCGGGATGGCGTGCGCCGGAAGGAGAAAGCTTCCCCGATCCACAACCAGGTGAGATTGTGGTCTTTGAAGACTTCTTCAAACGGGGTTTTGGGATTCCAGTGCACCCTTTCCTTCAGGGTCTCTGCTTGTACTACGAGATTGGGATTTGCAATCTGCATCCCAACTCGATTCTTCTTGTCTCTACCTTCATCCATCTCTACGAGGCTTATGGTGGCTTCCAGCCCCATTTCGACCTCTTTCGCCACCTGTTCTATCTTCGGAAGAAAGGAAGCGGTGGCTCGAAGATCGCCGAAGGCATCTACCTGAACCTACGTGACGGCATGAAGGCTCAATACCTGCACTGCCCCTGGAACACCTCATTGGACGAGTGGTACAAGAAATGGTTCTACATCCGTGAAGAGCCGAACACCATCACTCTGTGCGATGTGGGGCTGATTCCAGAGAAGAAAAGTAGCTGGTTGGAGAAGCCCGAAAACTTGGAGCAGATCGCCGAACTGCTCGGCATGATCCCGTGGGGAAGGCTTGATGGCCCGAGCATGGTCGGTAACTTCATCAGCCGAAGAATTCAACCCTGCCAGAAAAGGATTCATCCTGGCTTCGAGTACCAAGGAGGCGCTGATCCAACGAGGACCAGGAAGGAGCCGCTCGACAAAATGGAGATCAAGGCCAGGATTGGAGAGCTGTTCAACCTAGCCGATCCCAATTATGTTGCACTGAACGCCATCGAGCACGCCTTCAAGCTGGCTCGTCCTCCCCCAAAGGTAAATGACACCTCCTTTTAACTGTAGAGTCATGTTGTATCAAGAAAATAACTGTCTTTTCCTTTATTTTGTGTCTCAGTGTAATGGCCGTGACCGAGCAGAAGTGTTCGTGTTGCCTCCCCCTGGTGTAGAATGGCCGCAAGCTACCGGCCCAGCCGCCCAGACCAGCGCCAGGACCGACGACGTTCACTGGGTGGTTCTCGAGACCGTAGAGGACGCCTCGACTAGAGCCGCTGGCAAGCGTCCGGCTGTCAGCAAACGACGTCAAGCCATCTTCCCCCTGTCGGATGACGAAGCAGAGGATGCGGACATCTTCCGGCTCGTCCCTCGAAAGAGGAGAAGGCAGGTGGGACTGTCGGAGCAGGGTGGCTCCTCTGGGCCAGCAGTGGTCACAGCACCGACCACTGCGACACAGAGGAGAGATGAAGGAAACATGCCACATCATACTCCGACGCCCGTACCGGAGGTTGAACAAGTCCCGGTGGAAACTGCCGAGCAAGCGGAGCAGGGGCGGTCGAGGAGACGTTCCTTCGCCACATCCTTCCGCAAGTCGAAACTGTAAGTATCTATATTTTTTATGTAAGCTTTGCATTTTGCATTGGATGCTGTTGTCTTCTGAATTTGTCTCTGAATTCATCAGATCGGCTTCCACCGAAAGCCCCGACCAGCTAACTGGGTGCGGAACGTCCTCACCAACAATAGCAGGACAAACTGCTCAGCAACCGGTCATGGAGGAGCCCATGGCAGGGACTCCGCCTGAGCCTCAGCAGGCGGACGACCAGATGCCAGTCCTTGAGCAGCTGTTCAGGAAGACAACCGAGCAGAATACAAGTGCTCCAAGCACGAAACCTGCTGAGGCGGATACCACGACGCCAAGGAAGCTGGATCTAGCCGAGGGGCAGCAGCCAGAAGTTGCCCAGAACATGGTTGCTGACGCGACGGCCCGTGGGAAAGCCCTGGTGGTCGTGGAGTCTGAGAACTCCAGACCAGTGCCGCCTCCCGAACAGGAGGCTGAAGAGGAAGAAGTGGAAGAAGTCCTGGGCCGTCCCCAAGATAGGCGACAACATATATATGTGTCGCGCTATCGGAACGACGAATGGGTCATGTACGAGGAAATCTCAGAGGTCGAAGAGACCTTAAGAGTTGAACGGGCGGCCAAGCGTCTGGTGACGGAAGTCCAGGTATATTTGGCTTGAGTCCTTTGACCCTATTGTGTAGTCGAACTGTCTGACGTAGCTTGTCTGAATGCAGGACTTGATGAAAACTGCCAGATATCGAAAAAGGTGCTTCGACCAGATAGAAGGAATCACGATGACCAATAAGGAGCTGACGGCTGAAGTGGAACGCCTACGGCACCAACTTGAAGCCACCGACCAGGAGAGGACAGTCCGAGAAGCACAGAACCAAAACCTGGTCGGCCAGCTCAAAAACAAAGAACAGGAGAAAACAGGTAAGTGTTCACCGTATCATAACAAGTGCGGGACTTGTGTTATTTTGTTCTTGACAGTAATAGCTGTAATGTAGGTTTAGAAGCTGAAGTGACCCGCCTCCAGGGGGAGAACAGCCGTGCGCTTGCAGAATGTGGTCGCCTGAAGGAGGACAACGAGAAACTGGCACGCCGCCAGTCGGAACTCCAAGACCACACTAACAGAATGAAGGACGACCTGAAAAGTAAGCACTCCAGACCACCTTTCTCATTCAATTGCCCACATTGCCTTGTCGTGTCATCACGTTTGATGTCTTGTACTATTTTCAGTTTTGAAAGTCAATGCCAAGAGGCACCTTGAGGCCGTGATCAAGGAGCGTGACAACTGGAAAGCACAATGCCTTAAGGCCACCGAGGAGCGGGACACATGGAGCAAGCGGTGCCAAGAAATGGCAACTGGCATTGTGCCCGTCCTCGACCTTATCGACCCAGCGCTCACAGAGGAAGAGCTAAGGACGCCTCAGCTCGGACTGGTCGAGAGATGCAAGCAAGCATGGGGATGGTTCCAAGACTTCGTGAAGGAGGCGGGTGAGTACACGGGTGCTCATGTGCTAAGCATGGTGCGTGCTCACTACCCCCTGATCGATCTCAAACGCTTGGAGGCTGGGTACCCGAAGGAGATAGACCCAGACAAGGCCAAAGAGCTTCGGACGGCCCAGCTGGACTTGTCGTCAAAGATAATTGGCGATATTAACCTGTGCGGAGGTGGGACAGCACCTGTGCAGGGTATGCCATCGACAAGCCAGCTAGAAATGCCACCAGCTACAAGCCAACCAACGAAGCCTGCGGTCTCGACCAGCTAGGCACCGGCGGGGCCATCCCCTTCAGCTTGACTAGCTCTAGAGTCCCCAAGACTCGAGTAGGGTATCAGAGGCGGCGAGCAGTAAATGCCATGCACCCCGACCAGCCAATGTAATAGGCTTAGAGCTGTAGAAGGAGGACATAGTTGTGTTATTGTAAACTTGAGCCTTTTCAGGCAAGCTTGTAATAACATAACTGTATATCATTATAAGCTTGTTTGTTTTATACAAAACGCACTTTAAGCTTGAAATTTTTTGTTGGTGTAACTAAGTGGGAACGTGTTAACGTTCTGTTTAGTTGTACCGTTTTGCTCGACACGTCATCCTGAAAAGTTTGTGCAGCCCTAGTCTGGCATGTGGTCGGAGTATGAGGTACTATGACCTGTGCACACGTGGACGCAAACAAGTCAAACCAGGGGGGACCTGCCGATCACCCGCAACGTAGAGAGCGGATCCCGTGCACGTGTTGGGAGGAACCGGAGACAGGGCCTGCTCCGAAAACCGTAGAAGGAGTGGTGGTCGGCTTGTACTGGCTTAAGTTAGAATAACCATAAAATTCGGAGTGACACATTAGAGTGGTCGGAGAAATCATAGTTGCTTTAGTAAAGTAAATCGAAAATACAAGTAGAGTACATATCTCAGTAGTTAAGCATAGAAGCGTCTAAGCTTGTCGATGTGCCATGAGTTCGGTACGTCTGTGCCGTCTAGATGAGCTAACCTGTAAGACGTTGGACGTGTGACTTCCTTGATCATGAAGGGTCCCTCCCATGGGGTTGCGAGTTTGTGGACACCAGCCTGGTTCGTCTTCCACTTCAGGACTAGGTCCCCGACCACGAAGAAACGCTCTTTAACGGTCTTGTTGTAGTACCTGCGCAAAACAGCAAGGTATTTGGCCGTGCGTACGCAAGAATCAAGCCTTTTCTCTTCTACGCTGTTAACTTCTAGCTCCCGTACTTCGTTGACCTTGCCTTCGTCGAAGTTTTCTACCCGTGTTGATCTGAAAGCTATATCTGGTGGGAGGACTGCCTCAGCGCCGTAAACCATAAAGTATGGTGAGACACCGGTGTTATGACTGTGCTGAGTTCGGAGGCCCCAGACAACGGCTGGTAACTCCTTGAGCCATCTTCCAGGAGCTTTATCGTTTTCTCTGTACATCCTCTTCTTCAATGCGTCCAAGATCATGCCATTTGCCCGCTCGACTTGTCCGTTAGCCCTAGGATGCGCCACCGAGACGTATTTTACAACTATGCTCCTTTCATCGCAGAAGTCCCAAAAAGCGTTCCCGGTGAACTGAGTTCCCAGATCAGTAATGATGCTGTTGGGCACGCCGAAACGGTGGATGACCTGGTCGAGGAATGTGACAACTTTCTCTGAAGATGCCTGTACCAGAGGCATGTATTCTATCCACTTAGAAAACTTATCAATTAACACGAAGACGCATGTAAATTTCCCAGGAGCTGGTTTGAAAGGCCCGATCATGTCCAGTCCCCAGCATGCGAAGGGCCAAGAGGCTGGAATCGTCTAGATCTCATGTGCTGGTACATGGATTCTCTTGGAGAAGAACTGACAACCCTCGCAGCGGCGGACTAGCTTCTCTGCGTCGGCCACTGCTGACGGCCAATAGAAACCTGCTCGGAAAGCCTTACCGACCAGTGTTCTTGAGGCCGCGTGGTTGCCGCAGGAGCCAGAGTGGATTTGGTCTAGGAGATGCTCGCCCTCCTCCTGGGTTATACACTTCATCAAGATTTCCTCCTTAGCGTTTTTGCGCCATAACTTGCCATCAATGAGCAGATACTGCTTACTACGACGCATCAAGCGCTCATTTTCTGTTCGATCGACATAACCGCTACCATCTGTCAAGTACTTGATGAAAGGCGTTCTCCAGTCCGGCTCATGAGTGGTCAGAAGCGGCTCGGTTGTGGTCGGCGCCGGAACCGTAGCCACTAATTGCTGGCCTGAAACTTTGTCGGTTGTTGAGTCTTCGTCTTCAATGGAAGGCGTGAGCAGGTCTTGGACGAATACGCCATGTGGGATTTTGGCTCGGGATGATCCTAACTTTGACAACGCATCCGCTGCCTGGTTCTTGTCCCGGACCACATGTATGTACTCGATGCCATAGAACCTGCCTTCCAGCTTTCTTATCGATTTGCAATATGCGTCCATCTTTTCACTGGTCGTGTCCCAGTCTTTGTTGAGTTGTTTGATGACCAGAGCCGAATCTCCATAGACATAGAGACGTTTAACTCCAAGCTCAACCGCAATGCGTAGACCATGCAGGCATGCTTCATACTCGGCGGCATTATTAGATGCTGGGAAATAAATCCTGAGGACGTACCGGAGCTGCTCCTTGGATGGTGATACGAAAAGAACTCCTGCTCCCGCACCGTCAATGTTGAGAGAACCGTCGAAGTACATCGTCCAATATTCGTCGGATCCCGGAGAGACAGGCGTGCTAAAGTCTGTCCACTCGACGATGAAATCGACGAGTGCCTGAGACTTGATTGTAGTACGGCTTGCAAATTCCAAGGAAAAGGGGCATAGCTCCATTGCCCATTTGACGATGCGCCCGTTCGCATCCTTATTGCGGATGATGTCCCCCAAAGGATACTCGGTCATGACCACCACACGATATCCGTCGAAGTAATGTCTCAACTTTCGGGATGTTATCAGTATGGCGTAGAGCAGTTTCTGAATATGTGGGTACCTGGTCTTGGATTCGTTGAGTACCTCACTAATGAAATAAATTGGCCGCTGTACCTTGTAGGCGTGGCCCGGCTCGTCGCGCTCGACCACCATTGTAGTGGAAACCACCCGATCGGTTGCCGCAATGTAAAGTAGGAGAGTTTCACCTTCTCTGGGAGCAGTAAGTACCGGAGGTGACGTGAGATATTGTTTCAGCTGCGTGAAGGCAGCGTTTGCCTCCTCCGACCACTCAAACTTCTCGGACGATTTGAGCAGTTTGAAGAACGGTAGTCCTTTTTCTCCTAATCTTGATATGAAACGGCTTAGAGCAGCCATGCAGCCGGTGAGCTTCTGGACATCCTTCACCTTTTTCGGGGGCTTCATGTCTAAGACAGCTTTGACTTTCTCCGGGTTAGGGCGTATGCCGTCGTAACTGATGACGTTGCCGAGCAATATGCCAGAAGGGACACCAAAGATGCACTTCTTTGGGTTTAATTTCCATTGGAACGTATTAAGGGCTGCGAAGGTGCGTTCCAGATTGTCAACAAGGGTATGTGCTTCCTTGGTTTTGACAACTACATCGTCGACGTAAGCCTCGACGAGGCCGTCTTTTATCTCGTCGTTGAGGCAGGCCTGTATAGCGCGTTGGTAGGTAGCACCGGCGTTTTTGAGCCCGAACGACATAGTCATGTAGCAGTAGGCGCCAAAAGGCGTGATGAAAGATGTCTTGATCTAGTCATCCTTTTTGAGAGCGATCTGGTGATAACCAGAGTAGCAATCGAGAAAGGAAAGCAGCTCGCAACCGGCGGTTGAATCTACGACCTCGTCTATGCGAGGTAAGCCAAAGGGGTCCTTAGGGCAGTGTTTGTTGAGATCAGTGTAATCAACGCACATTCTCCATTCATTATTCTTTTTGCGTACAAGAACCGGGTTGGCTAACCATTCCGGATGATACACTTCTTTGATAAATCCGGCTGCCAAAAGCCGTGTAACTTCTACCCTAATCGCCTCCTTTTTGTCGCGAGCGAACCGTCGTAGCTTCTGCTTGATTGGTTTGGCTTTGCTGTTGACATTTAAGGAGTGCTCAATCAAGTCCTGAGGTACACCGGGCGTGTCGGAAGGTTTCCATGCAAACACATCCACGTTGCCCCTCAAGAACCTGACGAGCGCGTCTTCCTATTTGGGATCCAGGTTGGCCCCGATGAGGGCCGTTTTGCTGGGATCGCCCTCGACTAGCTGGATCGTCTTGTGCTCCTTGGATCTGATGTTCTTGCATGGAGCCTTGAGCTCTGGGATCTCCAAGTGGTCGGCCGGGGTCTTCTTAGCGTCGAGCATGGTCTCGGCCATGCGAATAGAGAGGTCGTGGGCCTCTGCTATTTTGAAGCTGTCGTCCTCGCAGGTATAAGCTGCGTATATGTTGCCCCTGAGGGTTAAAACTCCTTTCTCAGTAGGCATCTTGAGCACCAGATACCTGTAATGAGGGATGGCCATGAACTTGGTGAGCGACGGTCGACCAAGAATAGCATGGTAGGTGCCATCGAAATCAGCGACCACGAAGTTGACGTAGTCGGTGCGGAAGTGGTCCGGAGTCCCAAACTGCACAGGTAGCGTGATCTGCCTGAGAGGTGTGGAGCTCTGTCCGGGGAGAACGCCCCAGAACTGTGCCTCGTACGGCTTCAGGTCCGCCTGGGCTATTTTCAGAGCGGGCAGGCTGTTCTTGAACAGTATATCAATGGAGCTGCCGCCGTCGATCAGTACCCTATCGAATTGAACCTTGTTGATACAAGGATTGAGGACCAGGGGAAAACGCCCTGGCTCGGGTATGGCGGCCCATTGGTCCTTCCTGCTGAAGCAGATTTCATGTTGAGACCACGGAGGAAGCCGCGGATCGGTGAGAAGGTTGTCGGTCTTTGCCACGTTCAAGCAAGCGCAGGCGAGCAGCTTGCGTTCTCGTTTGGTCTCAATGGACACCTTGCCGCCGATGATGGTGTGCACGCGATCAGTCGGCTTGACGTATTTATGACGAGGATCTGCATCGTCGTCATCGTTGTCCTCGTTGCGCTGTTCCCCCGCGTCGTTAGGCTTGTCGGACGTATCCGGAGCCTGTTGACGCGTGTAGATAGTCTTGAGGACGCGGCAATTCTCCATGGTGTGGTTCGACTTGGGATGGAGCTGGCAGGGTCCCTTCAATGCTTTGGCGTAGTCGTCCTCGTAGTTTCGACGTCCGCTGCCCTTTTCATGGTATTGACCTCGCCGTCGTCTTCCCGAGCGCGCTTGCTTCTGTAATCGTCACGGCGGTTGCGCCGCTGATTACGTTGATCACGGTGGTCACGGGAGTCGTTGCGCTGGTTGCGGTGGTCAAAATTGTCGTTCCGACCACGATTGCTGCGGTAATCGTCGCGGTGTGGAGGGTGGTCGGAGCGTGGAACCCTTGCTGCTTCTTCAACGATTATCTTTTTAGCGTCGTCAGCGTCCGCGTATTTCTTAGCGGTGGCCAAAAGCGCTGTGACTGATTCGGGTCTCTTTCGGAGGAGCTTGTCTCTTAGGGCGTCGTGGAAGCGGAGGCCGGTGACGAAAGCCTCGATTGCTTCGTTGTCGGAGATTGATGGGACCTTGATGCGCATCTCCGAGAAACGCCGAACGTACTCGCGCAGTGGTTCATCTTTCCGATCTCAGATCCGCTGCAGATCATACTTGTTGCCGGGTTGTTCACAAGTAGCGATGAAATTGTCGATGAAGGCCTGCCTGAGCTCCTGCCAAGAGTCAAAATAGTTCGCTGGCAAGCTAACTAGCCATTGGTGACCTGCATGACCAACAGCGACTGGGAAGTAGTTAGACATGACGTGCTCGTCGGCCATGGCTGAGCGGCACGCAGTTTCGTAGAGCATGACCCATAATTCGGGGTTTTCCTTGCCGTCGTACTTCTGAAGCTTCTCGAGCTTGAAATTCTTGGGCCATATGACTTGGCGCAGGTGTGGAGTGAACTGCTTCAGACCCGGTGGACCGTGGGCGGTGTCATACTCCATACGGCGATAGCTTTCATGGGATGCACGATCGTCGGCTCTCTGGTTGATGCGAGCACGCAGATCATGTCCGCCGAGGTAATGGCGGAGATCGTTATTGCCATCGCGGTGATCTCGATTGCCATCTGGATTAGCCCTGCGACCGTGGTTATCACGGCGATTGTCGCGGTTATCTCGGCGGTTGTCGCCTCAAACGTCGTGGCGGTTATCCTCCCGACGGCGGTTGTCGTCCCGACCACCATCATGACCACCGTTTCTGCCTTAACGGTTGTCTGATGGGTCGTCATTGCGCGAGCCACGTTGGTTGAGTGGCTGTGAGCGACTCGAGTATTGGCGGCTGTGGCTTGATTCGACAGAAACGGATGGAGCCCGGGCTTGATTCATCTCTGCGGTTTGAGCCATAGCAGCTGTTAGATAAGCTTGTATGTCATCACGGACTGCTTGGGTCTCGGGAGTGTTGGGCAACCGCTGCATTGTCGCCATGGCAACGGCTACGTTGGCGCTTGGGGTCTTGAAGACCTGTTTGTCCCCCACCCTGTCGAAAGCATTGTTGAGGTCACGAGGTCGGAGCCTTATGCGTCATGCTTCCTGGTCTGCTTTAGCTTTGATTTGCCGGCGATTAAACCTATCAATATTGCGTGCTTCGCGTGCAGTCTTTTCTTGTTCTGTTTCGCCAACTGCTGGCAGCTCATCGTTGCTGACAACATGGATCAAATCCCCTCGTCTTGGTGGGAAAGACAGAAATTGGGGGAAACCCGGGGCGTGGTCTGGTAGATCCAGATCGTATTTGACGCCTTCATCTTTGTGATGCTGAAGCTCGGTGTGGACAGATGCGTTGGATGCGACGCCGGATGAGGAGCTGGAGTCACCCTCTCAGACTGTGTGGACGGATCCTTCTTGATAATCTTCAATCCGGACCATGTTTACGATGTTGCATGGCTTTGGCCGAGATCGGTGGATAGGACATAGGTCCGAGCGGCGTCGTAGGTTGTACGCGTAGCTGGAGGCAGCGTTTCGCAGGCCGTAGGGCTGGACCTGGTGGTTCTCCGTCGGGACTTCGTACTCGCAGAGTCGGAGACCCGTCGCGAAGGCTGGCTGGCGACGAGCGGAGCGCCCCTCAGGAGTAGATACGACCACAAGATCTGTTCCAAGCCGTGCAGGACGACTGGCCCGAGCTGGTCGGATAGATCTGTTGTGGGGAGCTGTTACCTGCTCATTAGGTTGGCTTTGAATCATACTTACCAGAGCTAGGGTTTCAGCGAGTTTGATGCCGACCCGATCGATGGAGTCGTGCAGGTTGGTGTCGTCGATCTGCTTTCCTCTATAGCGGGGAAGCGGATGACGGGTTGTCGGCGTGGCTGTGGGCGTGGTCAGAGCCAGATGTACCGTGGTCGGAGCCAGATCCATCGTGGTCGGAGCCGTGTTCACCGTGGTCGGAGCCGTGTTCACCGTGGTCGGAGCCGTAGCCGATGCAGGTGAAGTAGTCGTCGGCGCGGGTTGAATCCACGCCTCCTTCCCGGTCATGGCGATGGAGACGCCAGGGCCGGTGGTCCAAGTGATCTAGCCGACGGTGAACGTGAGGCCGTTGGGCGTAGCCATGGAGCCAGAGATGATGACCATCTTGTTTGCTTGGAGAGCAGTACGCACACCCCCTACCTGGCGCGCCACTGTCGACGAAATATGGTCGGCAGTCTACCTAGGGGTATGCCCAAGGTAGTAGATTATCAGCAGACAGATGCGCAAGCCCCAAACAAGATGGTGACGCAAGACAGACACGAGGTTTTATCCAGGTTCGGCCGCCAAGAAGGCGTAATACCTACGTCCTGCGTCTGATTTTTATTGCTGTATGTCAATGAGAGATGTTTTTTAGAGGGGTCCCCTGCCCGCCTTATATAGTCTGGGGGGCAGGGTTACAGATCTGGAAACTAATCCTAGTCAGTTACAATTGCCATATGTGGCCGGATAAGGATTCCTATTCTAACCGACCAGGATCCTGCTTGGTCGCCAAATCCATCTTGATTCCTTGTGCGGGACTCCGATCAGGTTAACTAGGCCGCACGTCGCCTTTCGGGTGGACTAAACCCATCGATCCGGGCCAGCCCAAGCTTAGCCGTAAGGGTATAGGGGTTAATACCCCCACAACGATGTCATCCACGTAGGCCTCAATGGTCCGCCCGATGAGGTCCTCAAAACACTTGAGCATACAACATTGGTATCTAGCCCTAGCGTTCTTCAGACCGAATGGCATTGTGATGTAGCAGAATGATCCGAATGGGGTGATGAAAGATGTTGCGAGCTAGTTGGACTCTTTCATCATGATTTGATGGTACCCAGAGTATGCATCAAGGAAGCAAAGGGTTTCACACCCTGAGGTACAGTCGACTACTTGGTCTATGCACGGCAAAGGAAATGGATCCTTTGGGCATGCTCTGTTGACACCTGTGTAGTCAACACACATCCTTCATTTCCCACTCTTCTTTTATACAAGAATAGGATTGGCTAACCACTCATGGTGGTACACTTCCTTAATGAACTCGACCGCCAAAAGCTTCAAGATCTCCTCGCCGATGGCCTTGTGTTTCCCCTCATTGAAGCAACATAGGCATTGCTTCACTGGCTTGGAGCCTGGCTAGATCTTCAAGGCATGCTCGGTGACTTCCCTCGGAATGACTGGCATGTCCGTGGTTTTCCACAGAAAGATGTCTTTGTTGGCGCGGAGGTAGCCGACGAGCGCTCTTTCCTATTTGGAGGAAAGTGTGGTGCCAATGCACACCACTTTGCCCTCGGGGCTGCTAGGGTCTATGAGGACCTCCTTGGTGCCCTCCACTGGCTCAAAAGACCTGGCCGACCGCTTGGGGTCGAGTGCTTCTTCGGCGACATCCTTCTTGATGGCCGCGAGCTCTTTGGAGGCGATGCTTGCCGTGGCGTGATCACAGCACTTGACCTTGCACTCGTAGGCGTGCTGGAAGGAGGTGCCGATGGTGATGACCCTGCCTAGGCCTAGCATCTTCAGCTGTAGGTAGGTGTAGCTAGGAACGACCATGAACTTCGCATAGCATGGTCATCATAGGATGGCGTGGTAGGTTTCATGGAACCCAACCACTTTGAAGGTGAGGGTCTCCGTCCTGTAGTTGGATGGACCCCCGAAGGTGATGGGTAGATCGATCTGCCCAAGTGTCATGGCCTGCTTTCTAGGCACGATGCTGTGGAAAGGCGCTCCGGTTGGTCTGATGCGCGCTCGATCTATGCTCATAGCGCCAAGCGTCTCAGTGTACATGATGTTGAGGCCATTGCCTCCATCCATCAGTACCTTGGTGAGCCACTTCATGCCGATGATCGGGTCGACCACGAGCGGGTATCTCCCCGGTTGCGAGATGCTCTTCGGGTGGTTGGTACGATCGAAGGTTATGGCGGACTCCGACCATCGGAGGAAGGTAGGCATGGCCGATTCAATCATATACACCTCACGGCATGCGAGCTTCCAATAGCGCTTGGAGTCATAGACTACCGACCCTCCAAAGAACACAAGGTAGCCATCTAGCATTGGAAAGCCACCGTCCTTCCCCTCGGCGTCATCCATGGTCGGGTCAGGGTCCTTCCCATGCTCCCCTTTGTAGGAGCCTCTAGACAAGAACCGCTTCATGAGGCCACAGTCCTTGTATAGATGCTTGTTGGGGAAGGCACGGTTCAGGCATGGCCCCTCGAGTAGCTTCTCGAAGTGGTTTGGGGTGCCCTCCACGGGCTTTTGACCCCCCCTATGGTCGGTGATGGCCACGAGTGAGCCCTCACACTGCTTCTTGTTCTTCTTCTTGATGGGATGGTTGGAGGCACCTTTGCCAGTGTCCTTGTCCCATTTTACCTTGCCCTTGAGGCGGTCGAAGATCGCTTCGACCACCTCCTTGCCTGAGGCATGGATGGTGGCGATGTCGAGTAGCGTGCGAATCTCGTGGTGGGCCTAACGATCCTTGGGCATATCAGGCCCCAAAAGCCCACAGAGAAGGCCGCCCACAACAGCAATGTTTAGGCTCACCTGGGTGAAGTGTGGGAGGGCTTCATTGTCCGTGATGATCCTCTGATTCATGTCGTGGGCCATGTCACGCGCATGCCCACCGTCTCTATGGCGCTCGATCTCCCCCTTGACCTCATCATCGAGGTCATTCATTTGGGTAGCCTCCTCTTCGTGGATGCTTTTGATGTGTCCCTTGGGGGTACCTGCCATGAAACACTCATGAGAGGGGATATGACTCCCCCTACTGGAGTCAGAGTCAGAGGGCGACTTTGATTCTCCAGTGAGGAGGTCATGGAAAGACTCCACGATATATTCGGTCATCCCCATGAACTCGTCGTTCGTAGGGGATGGAGGCGTGCATTGCTCCACAGGGTGGCCATCGGTCTCTACAGCATTACGGAGACCAAACGGGAGCACTGTCGGGGCGCTTCGGATGAGGTATTCCGAAGAGAGCGGCTCCCCTCTGGCAAGCTGCACCATGATGTTGGCGAACGAGAAAGTGAGGTGGCGTAGGTTCTCCCGGGATGGCCGGGGTCCTAGGAAGATGCCGAGCTAGTGCTCTAGCCTCCCGTAGTCGAAGTAGAGGAGTTGGTCGCTTCTGGGGGCGTGGGCCTCCGGTGCATGTAGCTGTAGGTCCTCAAGCACCTTGGTGATTGTGTCGAGGCCGGCTAGGTGAAGAGGTTAGACGGCGACGGTAACCATCGCCAACTCTCCCTCCATCGTGACGATGAAGTCTAGGTCCTCGAAGCGCACGTGCGCACCCGGGACCCAGCCGAGGTTGTGACTAGCAGTCATCCGAGGCCTGGTGTGGATGTCAAGACGTGCAAATGGCCCCTACCTGGCCCGCCAACTGTCGGTGTTTCGAATTGCCACCAACACGTAAATTTCTAATATTGCGCGTCTGGCTCGAATGGTGTGCTAAGAGGACACGAGGTTTATACTGGTTCGAGTAGAATGTCCCTATGTCCAGTTCATTGCTGCCGCTCATGTTTCTAGCACTAAAAGTTCGTAGTAGGGTTTACAAATAGGCAAGAGAGGGACATGTCCCAAGTCTCTGATGGAAATGGTGAATGGGTGCCGAGAGCTCGGTCGCTGCTTGGTTGTATGTTTGGGGTTCGATGAGTTGGTCGGATTTGAGTCTCTTGTGGTGTGTTGCGATGAGTTTTGATGCCCGTCCCCCTCATGGGATGTCCTGCTTTCCCTTTTATAGGCTGAGGGAAAGCATGGGTTATAGTCGAGGAAAAAGGAGAGAACGAGAAGGAGAAGTCCTCCTAGGGTCGTCGGGTCCTTTTCCTTCACATGGGTCCTATCGACCCTGTAGATGTCAATAGGCACAGCTCCACGTCGTGGCCCTATCTGTCACTAGCGCCATGCGTAGGCATCGTCTCCCAGTCGTGGCATTCCATTCCGTCCTGGTGGACGTCGTGGTGAACTGACGCGCCTATCAGTGCCCGTACGAGGGTTAGGCAGAACAGCACCGATACGTCCGACGCTGTTCCTGATGTGAATCCCTAGGTATGGCCTATCACTGCCATGGGTTATATTGGGGCATGCTGGTCACCTCCCTAGTTCAGAGCTTTGACCCAGTCCCATTCGCTTAGACCTAGAGTGGTTGGTGGCGGTATGGGTCTTTATCGGGCGAGGCGGAGCCTGCGGCCCTAGGGTCGAGCGAGGCGGAGTCCTCCCCCAAAGGTCGGGCAAGGCAGAGCGCAGACCCAAGGCTCGGGCGAGGTAGAGCCACCCTTAGGGGTCGGGCGAGGCAGAGCCCACGGCCTCAGTGTTGGGCGAGGCGAAGCCACCCTTAGGGGTCGGGCGAGGCGGAGCCTGTGGCCTTGGTGTCGGGCGAGGTGGAGCCAAACCTCAGGGGTCAAGCGAGGCAGAGCCCACGGGCTCGGTGTCGGGCAAGGTAGAGCCAAACCTCGGTGGTCGGGCGAGGCGAAGCCCGTGGCCTTGATGTTGGGCGACACGGAGCCTACGGCCTCGGTGTCAGGCAAGACAGAGCCACCCTTAGGGGTCGAGCGAGGTGGAGCCCACGACCTCGGTGTCGGGCGAGGCGAAACCACCCTCAAGGGTCGGGCAAGGTGGAGCCCATGGCCTCGGTGTCGGGCGAGGCGGAGCCAAACATCTAGGGTCAGGCGAGGCGGAGCCCGTAGCCTCGGTGTCGGGTGAGGTGGAGCCACCCTTAGGGGTCGGGCGAGGCGAAGCCCCTGGCCTCGGTGTTGGGCGAGGCAGAGCCACCCTCAGGGGTCGAGCGAGGTGGAGCCCGTGGCCTCGGTGTCGGGCGAGGCAGAGCCCGTGGCCTCAGTGTCGGGCGAGGCAGAACCAACCCTTAGGGGTCGGGTGAGGCAGAGCCTGTGGCCTCAACGTCGGGCGTGGTGGAGCCAACCCTCAGGGGTCGGGCGAGGTGGAGTTTGCACACCTGGGGGTCGGTTGGAGCTGTAGTTGCGCTCTTGACTGCCTGGATGAATCAATGTTGATGGTTATTAGCTCCTCCTCTTCGGGTACCCTAGTATTGGTCCCCGACACTAGGCGGTGAATTACCTCTATTGCAATTACCGATTGGACCTTAGGAATAGGATGCTCCTTTGAAAGAGATAACAAGGGGACAATGAGGTGCTCGGAGGAGTCTTCATAATGACATGGGCATCCTTCCCAACATCCACAGAGGTTGAGGTTGTCGGTGCATCCACAATGGCTACGACATATCGAGATCTGGGTGAACCAACTTCCGATAGGTAGCCATCCACCCTGCCTTTGAAGTCGGCAGCTGCTAGCGAGGCATTTGGGAATGTCAGTAGAGAATCATGTGACGAGCGTGGAGATCTAGGGTGCAACAACATGCGAAACCTAAAGGTGGTGTTGCGGGCACCAATGACAAAAAAGCCACCTCAGACTCGACTTCAACTACAACAATAATTGCAATAGTGATAGAACTGACGTGATTGAAAAGGGTGCTAAGGATGGCAACCAGAGAGCTCGTAGGTCAAGAGAGCGGCGACCACCACCAATCGGGAGAGTGTGCAGAAGCGTGTACAATGGGAACTAGCTTCCTAAAGAGGCAAGAGAGCGTGTTGCAGACGGGTTGTCCCCCACATGGCCTATTGGGACCTCATCTTGTTGCCAATTAAGGGGCTCCCATGATTAGGTTGTGAGGTCCATAAATGCAGTGTCATTGTAGAGGATCTTCAAACAAAATAGTGTTGTGTGCCCATGGTCCTTCTCCCCGCGGCATATCTGGCGGGAGAGCGTTAATGCAATCTATGAGAAAGGACAGTTCAAGTTGAAAGTGAGCTGTTCAAGATACTATTTACAAATCATAATCTTCCAAGTTTGAGCACTATTTTGTTAATTTGAAAGTTTATTAAAGCCCTCAAGCTTAAATTTCACTTTCCTCAAAATTAGATTTCGCCAAGTGGTGACGTGAACCAGCGGTTGGAGGTGGCGGGAGCTGCTGGAGTGGCTACACATGTCGCGGTCGCGGGGCTAAAGATTAACAAGTCATGCTACTAAGGGTAGAGCTTGAAAAAATGGCAGTGCTAAAGTAGTGTCGAGTTAAAATCATGTCCTGTTCGTTTGGCTGATAAGTTATAGCTGAAAATATTGTTGGCTGATTGTGAGAGAAAAATATTGTTCGTTGGCTGAAAAAATATGGCTTATAAGTCAAGCGAATAGTACGCATATACATGGCAGTAACGTCGTCTGAGATGACGTTGTTTAACTTCACCCATCAAAGTAACAACTAAATGACAAATTTGTCGGCCAACTACACGACCAATTGGGTAAGACCGGCTTTACCTTTCAAAGTAAACTTGAGTATGGTGCATACCTTTGATCAGGGTGTGTTTAGTTCGCGAAATAAAAATTTTTGGATGTCATATCAGATGTTTCGGGGATGTCGGAAGGGATTTTCGGATACTAATAAAAAAAAACTAATTACATAGCTCGTCTGAAAACTGCGTGACGAATTTATTAAGCACAATTAAGCCATCATTAGCGCATGTTAGTTACGGTAGAACTTATGGCTAATCATGGACTAATTAGTCTTAAAACATGCGTCTCGCGATTTCCAACCAAACTCTGCAATTAGTTTTTATTTTTGTCTATATTTAATACTCCATGCATGTGCCGCAAGATTCGATGTAATAGTTTGGGGTGAAAATTTTTTGGAACTAAACCAGGCCTCAGATTTACAAGTGTTTTAGAACATCGACGACACAAGTTACGCTGCATGTTTTTGAACATTTTTATTTTCTAAATATCGTAATACAAATAACATATTACTATAAAGTTTATTGAACCCTCAATTTTTTTATTGAAATCAATTATTAATTGGCATATAAGTACATGCAATGTGGTTCATCTAGCTTAAAACTTCACATTCGAATCGTCCAATTTAGACTCCGTTTGGCACAACTCCACTTTTGCTAGTAAAGTCATTCAGCTTTAGCTCCACGAGTAGCTCTACCAGTGAAGTGAAGTTTTTAATGCATCGTTTGGCAAAACAACTCCACATGTGAAGTCTTTAAAACATGCTCTCACAAAATCCTACGCAGGACCCACCAGAGCAAGATAAAGTTGGATAAAATCACTGTTTTCAGCTCTACCCTACACCAATCTTTTATCATGTTTTAAGGCGCTCCATAGACGGAGCTGCATGATTTTATCCTGTTTAGCACAAAATGACTCTAAAATAGCTCCGCGTGCTATGCCAAACGGAGCGTTAGGTCTCCTGTGCAAGACTGTTCATGGTCGTTCGTTAGCAATAGCGTGACGGCTCGGTTATATACCCTACATGATAGTGTATCTATGGCTAATAGGAGTACGTGAAGAACTCTTGTTTTGTTGGTGTTTCGCAGTTGAATGCGATCTGCCGGCAACTCCCACATTTGGGGAACCTGGTAAGTGTTGATAAGCCAGAAACAGCTAGAAGTAGTGCTTTCTGCTCTTCACAAAAGTTCTCGCGCGTTCTGAGAAGCTCCGCGCGTGCGTTGAGCGCTGGTCCATCCCGACCTCGCTCGCGGCCTCAGCGCGCGCGCAGTCTCTCCCGCCGTCCTTGCCCTGCCGACTAGGCAGGCGCCACCGCGCGAGTCGCGCGGCTGCACGCGGACGAGCCGCTGAGTGAGCACGTTCGCAGGCGGCAGATTCTCCTATTCCAGCATGCGACACACGCGCGGCACAACAGAAAGCGGACGCGCGGTCGAACACGGCACGCACGGCGGATGAGGAGATAAGCCTCGACAACCTGAAGCTATCTAGCGCTGTTTGCGGCCCTGCGGGTGCGGGCAGCTCCGTTGGTCGGCAGCTCGATCGATCAGCATCAGCGCGGTGCTTTTTCTGTGGAGGCGGGGCGGAGGAGCTAAAAGGAGCCGGCATGGGCATCCGGAATAGGCGCGGCCGCCGCTGTCACGCGACGGGATCGGTATCCACTGTGCGGGGAGGCCCGAGTGCGCGGGTGCCATCGACCGGCAACGTGGCCGCGGGATCCGTTGCACAAATGGTATCGGGACTGTCAGCAAAAGGGGTTCCTGAATAGCAGAGGATCGATGCCCTCCAGCTCCAGGGAGTGTGACCAGCGGTGTGTTTGTTTCGAGAAATAAGGTGGTCATCTTCTTCTCGCTTCTTATTTTTGTATTTAGTTTATAGAGTGGAATGAGTTGATCCATCACTATCTCATTTCTCATAAGTTCATAATTAGTATATGCATAAGGAATGGGTTGGTTCCACAAAAAATCATAGGATGAACTCATAATACATCACCCCATGAAGCATAGGGTGACTCTACGAACCAAACACACCCGGGCTCCTTCCAGGACGTCTGAGTCCTACTGCAGTCTGCAGGCCGGTGAAGCAATAGATGTCGGAGCGGTCGAGAAGCAGGAAGTTTGCGATCGGGCTGCGAAGAAAGGACAAAATCGACACAACTAGAATCTTGGACTTCTACAGAGGTGGAGTTCTCCTAGTGTTTTAGTATTCAATTTTTAATATATTTTTTTCCTACCAAATATCTCCTAGTGAGGGCGCCCATGTGCATGATTAGTTATAGTGTTTTATTAATACTTAAAAACATTAGGAGAATTCTACCATTTTGGTAGTGCGAAGTTAGTGGGAGAGTGCTTTTCTGGTGCTCTCACTCTGGCGAACCTACCCGGCCCATCGTTTCTGCATCTTTTTTTAGGAACATGATATGCAACCTGTTGACAGCAAAAAGAGATTAGAGGACTTAAAATTCCCGAGTTTAGAAATTAATTGCAATCGAAAAGGAGGAAAAATAAATAAATCAGGCAAATTCTAGAAAAAGGTCTAGGCTGTTTTTACTATTCATGGGCTCAAAATAGACTAAAGCGGCCCGGGCTGGTTTTCTCGGTTTGCATTGCCCCGCAGAAACTGGCTGAGTCCAGTTTTGTCTCAGATTCATCCCAAATTTGAGCGAGACATCTCCAATATCATGGGAAACTTGCAGCTGCAGATCATGTTTTGGGAAGGTATTTTACTAAGATAGACTACCCTCTCTCTCTCTGTATATATAAAAAATTAGTCTACTACCACTTTCCCCCACTTTTATCTCTTCCAACCTTCTGATGACCAGCACCGCTCTCAATGAAATTCGTTAGCATTCTAGGTGGCTCTGCCGATCCTAAAACAACCTTGTTGTGCTCCTCCCCAATAGGTCTTCTCAAGAGGTGTTCGCGAGCTTTTCGAAGAAGAACATACGCCTACATCGCACGACCAACTTGCTGGTCACCCTCGTTGTTTGAACTCCTCTTTGTTGCATGCTAGGCCTTGTGCGGCCTCAAACGTGCTAGCCCTTGTTGGTGTGTGTGGCTTTAATTAGCATCAACTCACTTTCTAATGACTGTGCTGGGGAAGAAAAACAAATCCGCTAACAACATATCGGTGTTTGAAGTGATTAGGGAAAACAGAAAAAAATGAAAGGCATACAAAGCAAAAAGTTAAAGTTGTATTGATTTGATTGAATCGCTCAATCAATTGTAACCCTTTATATTTTATAGGCCATTAGGTCTATCCGGAGTATAATACGGATACATCACGAAAAAAACGAACCAAATCAAACATGGAAATTGAATCCAACTTGGGTTCAACCTGGGCGCACACAAAATAGCCTCTTGTGGACGGTGTAAACGGTGTAACACAACGGATTGTTCGGTGTGTGCAACTGGCTCAGGTCTATTAGAACTATATGGGCTAGTTCCCCTAAGCCCATATGCAGAATTCTAATAAATCTCAAAGGCCCATTGTCTGTGTTTTCTAGTGGGCTTTAATATTTAAGCTCACGAGTAAAGGTGGAAGATACAACATGAAGTAGTACCACATTGCTAGTTGATGTAGATGTAGGATGTTCTTCTCCCTATATATGGACCAACTCCTTATGAGAAAAAGTATGAGAGAATTCCATGTGTGCCATCAAATGATTCGACAATGCCGGGTAAGCCACCGAAAAATTTGATGGTACTCATGTCTAAACCAATTTTTCAGTGGCTTTCCTTGGTATTGTTGAATCATTCGATGGCACACATGAAATTCTCTCAAAAAGTGTACATGAACTGCTATATGGGGAGCTCCTAGTTTGGGAAATCAAAACATTGTCAACTAGTTTTAATTTCTCTCCCCTCTCAATTGCGCCGCCACCATAGTCTATTCTTTCCAATCGCTGGCGTGCACCGTTAATTGGAAGAGCATGTCTCTAGAACCTCCTGCTCTTGTCATCCAGCAATAGGAAAGGGCAAATTAGGTTTTTGGGATGCGTTTCGCGTGCGTTCTTCATCATGGGTCACCTTTAGGCCAAGGCAGACAATGTTGCGCGGTACTGCTTCGACTCTAGCTAACGTAATCGTCAACAACATCCCTCCTCTACAGACAATTGGCTCGGTCATCGCCGTATGGATCGTCGCTATGTCAAGTCTGTAGGGGACCGTGACGCCTAAGAGGGGGGGGGGTGAATTAGGCAACTTAAAATTCAACTTCTAAACTATGGCCTCTTTTTCTAACCCTAGCAAAACCAATGGAATAAATAAACTATTTAAATGTGCAACTATGGTTTTGCTAGTGTGTTGCTATCTCTACCGCAAAAGGAGTAATACAAACAATGTAAATGCGGAAGCTAAAGAGCAAGGTAGAGATATGCAAACTCCCGTCGATGACTCCGGTATTTTTACCGAGGTATCGAGAAGTGCGCAAGCTTCCCCCTAGTCCTCGTTGGAGCCCCTCGCAAGTAATCCCTCGCAAGGGCCAAGCTCCCGGTCAGGTAACTCCGTGGATAGCCTCGGGCCTTCCCCATGCGCAAGTGGGTCTCCGACGTGCCTTCCGGTAAGCCTCTCCCGGATGCTCCCCGTCGTCTTCACTATCAAGCTTCCGGCCGAAACGCCGCGGGCCTTGTTCCCTCCGGTACACGGTGGCGGCCACACCACAAACGCTGTTGGTGTGATCTCGCAAGACTACATGCCCCTTCGATGTACAACAATGATGCGCACAACCACCGAGTGGTAAGAGGTATGCAAACCTCACTAAACACTAGGCCTAAACCTAGAGCAAGCGCATAAGCGGTGGTCTAATCAACCTAAGCACTTCGCAAAGCACCTATGCTAATCACCTAATGAATCACTAAGCACTATACAAGTAGAGATCACTAAAATGGTGTATCAACACCCTTGATATGTTTCCTTAGCTCCACACACTTCAAATGGCCGGTTGGGGTTGTATTTATAAGCCCCACTAAGAAAGTAGCCATTGGGGATGAAATCCCACTTTTCTGCTACTGACCGGACGCTGATCATGTCCTGATCGGACGTGTCCAGTCGCAATTTTGCCGCTCTGGAACCTCTCTGTACTCGATCGGACGCTGCTGCCCTATGTCCAGTCGATTGCCGCCAGCGTCCGGTCCAGCGTCCAGTCGCTGCTGCTGACGCCTGCTGTAGCTGAGTCACTGATCGGAGCGTCTGGTCGATCACCTTCAAGCGTCCGGTCCAACGTCCGGTCACTTCTGTGAGCTCGTATCTTCGCGATCTTGCGTCTGGCTTGGTTCCTATCTTCATGCTTGGACTTTGCTTGATATCTTGAGTCTTCTCTTGTGCTTCTAGGGTCTTGCTTAAGGTGTTGATCATCGGATCATCACATCGCCTTCGTCCAAGTCATGTCTTGTATCCTATTGAACTACAAAACAATCACTTGCAAATTCATTAGTCCAATTTGGTTGTGTTGGTCATTAAACACCAAAATCCAAAGTAAATGGGCCTAGGGTCCATTTTTCTTACAATCTCTCCCTTTTTGGTGATTGATGACAACACGACCAAAACAAGCAAATAATAAAAATTTGGAATTTTAAAAACTATCTACTTGCTAGGATGCAATGCAAGGGGCAAGGTTATATGATGGTAAAAGATATTACTTGTAAAACTAAAAGATACCACATAAAAACTTATCTTGCCCTTGCAAATGTCCCCATGTGGCATTATGGATTTAAGCCTTGCTTCCTACAAATTTTCCCATTACATAGACCAATCCATAATCCACTATCCTCCCTTTCTTGGAACATTACCACTTGTAGACACCACTTGTAGTCCATTACCACTTGTAAATTATTATGATCTAGCTCTTGGTCCTACAAATTAATGCTTGCTTTTGGTCCTCTAAATTCTCCCACTTTAGAATCAAACACCGAAAAGGAAGACATTAGTAGCACAAGGGAGGGTCAAACTTTGTGATCCTTTGTATATAGAGTGGAATAGATCACACAATTTGACTCTCACATTATATAAACTAAGCTCCTCCTAAATATATGCATACATATGATAGAAGGCTAAGCATATGCATAGTTGGCAAATTATTACTTAAGGGAATTTAATCTATATAATGCATGGAGAAAGCATATAAATATCAAAATGAAATCAACATGATGGTATCTGTTTAGAAATACCATATGTGGAAACCAATTTGATTTCTACCGCTTGCAATAGGTGGTGGATATTTGAAGTATGATGCTTAACTCCGGGGACTTCATTTTCCTTGCAATGAGACTACTACACACATAATAAGCTTGAAAAGGTGTTAGTCTCAAAGCATCCAACTTGTAGAGTAACCTCTCCCTAAATTTGTGCACACAAGTATGAAATACTTGTAGAAGACAAGCACATTGATTTTAGATTCAATAATACCACTTGAAAGATGACATCACATGAATGTGAGAATCATTTTTGAAGATGATATTTGGGAGAAATTATCTACAATTTGGACTTTGGCATATATTAGATGAACAATTGTAAGACAAGCTATGTGCCATGCTCCTAAACAATTTTAAACCATGTAGGTTTGCTCCAAGGGTTAAGAATGAAACCGAGCAAGCCTACCATAAGATATACCTAGTGTATGCATGACAAAAGATATAAGCATGCAAATGCAAATATAGGCATGATAAGTAACTAGATGCTTAAAGATACCAATTTATAAGAAATACCACTTGTAGGAAACGCAAATTGATACTACTTGAAGGAAATTGAATCTAGTTACCTAACATGGGAAGGGGAATTTGGGTCCATAGTATTCACTAACCCACTTGGCAATGATTTTGTCCATCATGATATACCCCATGAAATGCACCCATACTTTGCCAAGTCTCCAAAATTCCCGAAGTCCATTGGACTACTCACTTCCCTTTCGGGATCCAAACATTTTTGGTGCTCTTCATGTTGGAAATGATTTTCTTTGGCACCCAAAAGCGTTTGACCCTATTGTTGGCTTGCTTGTTCACCTTGATGTCCACCACCTTGTCATTTTTCTTCTTCTTTAACAAGTATGGTATGGAGGCCTTCTTGTCCACCTTGTGGGTGTAGGTGTTGGAGAGCTTGCTTGTTTGCTTTTTCTCTTTCTTCTTTGCTCCTCCCCCATTCTTCACCTTGCACTCATAGGACTTGTGACCTTCCTTGTGGCACACGTAGCAAACCATGGTTTGTCCTTCATCAAGCTTCTTCACTCCTTTGATGGTGTTATCTTGATGAAGTTGGGCTTGCTTCGCCTTGCCTTTCACTTGAGTCAAGTCCTTGGTGAGGCGAGCTACTTCTTGCTTGAGTTGCTCATTCTCCTTTGCAACCTCTTGTGTGCATGTATCTACAACAACTTTCTCAACACAAACTTGGTTGCACAAAGATGAGTCTAAACATAAATCATTACAAGAAGTAGAGGCATCCTTTTTAGACATGTTAAAGATAGAACTTTTCTTTTTAGATGCCTTGGTGGGGGTTGTACTAATGGCTTCAAGATTATCAACTTTATTAGTTAGCTCATCACAATGTTTGCACATGGTTTCTATTTTAGCAAGCAAACTTTTATAAGCATCTTGTGAGCTAGCTAACTTTTCTTTTTAATTTTTCATTTTTCTTTACAAGTTGCTCATCATTGATTGTGCATGCATTTGTTGTTGCACTAGCCTTAAATTGCTCAATTTTAGTGGATAGTTCAACATTGAGATTAGCAAAGTTCTCATATTGTTCAAGCAAAGTTTTGTATGCTTCTTGTAAACTATCTAGCTTTACTTTTAATTTTTTGAGCTTCTTTTGTTGACTAGTGCAAACTTTAGCATAATTAAGATTTTATTGCACAATTTCATCATAAGAAGGCATTTCATCATCACTATCACTCTCACTAGAGGATGAGCTTTCGTTACCTCGTGCCATAAAGCACATACGAGAGGAGCTTGATGATGAGTGCTTGCGGCCTCGCCTCTTGTGATGGTGTTCTTCTTCACTTGAAGAATCATCCCATGACCTTATTGATGTGAGGGCTTGGTTCTTGCATGCCTTATTCTTTGTCTTGGGTGTGGGCTTGTTTAGAAAAACTTCCACAAAGTGCCCCAACTCGCCGCATCCATAGCATCCTCTCTTTCTTTGCTCATTTCTTTGATTGGTGAAAATGAGATCTTGAATTTGGATGGGCACACCCTTGATATTGAGCCTTTGGATCATCTTCTCCACCTTGTTGATTAGTTTGATTGATCTTCATCAAGGTCGGAGGTGGAGGAGGAAGATTGATCATCATCACTTGAATCTTCTCATCATCATCATCATCATCGTCCTCATCTTCTTCTTCATCTTCACTTGAGGAGCTTGAGCTTGAGCTTGTCTCAACTTGTTTGCCCTTCATCTTCTTTTTCTCATTATATGCGAGATCTTTGCCTTTGCTTGATGAAGAGGCTTCTTCTTTACCCATCCTGTGTGACATTTCAAATGCCACTATCTTGCCAATGACTATGGCCGGAGTCATGGTGCTCAAGTCCTCCATGTTGTGAAGGATGGTGATGATGCTTGCATATTTCTTTTGTGGTAGCACGAAGATGATCTTCCTCATGATGTCCGCATCATCTAGCTTTGTTAGTCCTATTGAATGGAGCTCATTGATAATTAGATTCAAATGAGAATATATATCATGAACAAGCTCATCATCATTCATTATAAAGGAATCATAATTTTGTTTAGCTAGACATTGTTTTTGCTCATAGACATTAGATGTGCCGTCATGGAGCTCTTGGAGTTTTAACCAAATTTTATGTGACGTATTTAAAGTGAACACTTGGTTAAACACATCCATGCTAAAAGATTCAAACAAGCAATTCTTAGCTCTAGCATTGAAATGTATTTCCTTTCTTCACTCTTTGTGGGTTTATCGGGATTCTTAATGGGTTTCATCCCGTCATGAGTGACTCTCCAAACTCCCAAATCAACCGCCTCAAGGTAGCAAGCCATTCTAGCTCTATAGTAGGGGAAGTTTATGCCGTCAAAGTGCGGAGGCCTAAAGGTATCCATTCCAACCATTCTAAATAGTGTCGGCTCAACGGCGATTAAGCCAAAGGTCCAAATTGAGCCAACCGGCTCTGATACCACTTGTAGGGGACCGTGACGCCTAAGAGGGGGGTGAATTAGGCAACTTAAAATTCAACTTCTAAACTATGGCCTCTTTTTCTAACCCTAGCAAAACCTATGCAATAAATAAACTATCTAAATGTGCAACTATGATTTTGCTAGTGTGTTGCTACCTCTACCACAAAAGGAGTAATACAAACAATATAAATGCGGAAGCTAAAGAGCAAGGTAGAGATATACAAACTTCTATTGATGACTCTGGTATTTTTACTGAGGTATCGAGAAGCGCACAAGCTTCTCCCTAGTCCTCGTTGGAGCCCCTCGTAAGGGCCAAGTTCCTGGTTAGGTAACTCTGTGGATAACCTCTTGCCTTCTCCACGCGTAAGTGGGTCTTCGACGTGCCTTCCGGCAAGCCTCTCCTAGATGCTCCCCGCCGTCTTCAATATCAAGCTTTCGGCCGAAACACCATGGGCCTTGTTCCCTCCGGTACATGGTGGCGGCCACACCACAAACGTGGTTGGTGTGATCTCACAAGACTACAAGCCCCTCCAATGTACAACCACAGTGCGCACAAGCACCGAGTGGTAAGAGGTATGCAAACCTCACTAAACACTAGGCCTAAACCTAGAGCAAGCGTATAAGCAATGGTCTAATCAACTTAAGCACTTCGTAAAGCACCTATGCTAATCATCTAATGAATCACTAAGCACTATGCAAGTGGAGATCACTAAAATGGTGTATCAACACCCTTGATATGTTTCCTTAGCTCCACACACTTTAAATGGCTAGTTGGGGTTGTATTTATAGGCCCCACTGAGAAAATAGCCGTTGGGGATGAAATCCTGCTTTTCTGCTACTGACCGAACGCTGATAATGTCTTGACCGGATGTGTCCGGTCGCAATTTTGCTGCTCTAGAACCTCTCTGTACTCGATCGGACGCTGTTGCCTTGCGTCCGGTTGATTTGTCGCCAGTGTCCGGTCTAGCATTCGGTCACTGCTGCTAGCGCCTACTGTAGCTAAGTCACTGATCGGAGCGTTTGGTCGATCACCTTCTAGCATTCAGTCCAGCGTCTGATCACTTCTGTGAGCTCGTATCTTCACGATCTTGTGTCCAGCTTGGTTCCTATCTTCATGCTTGGACTTTGCTTGATATCTTGAGTCTTCTCTTGTGCTTCTAGGGTCTTGCTTAAGGTGTTGATCATCGGATCATCACATTGCCTTCGTCCAAGTCATGTCTTGCATCCTATTGAACTACAAACAATCACTTGCAAATTTATTAGTCCAATTTGGTTGTGTTGGTCATTAAACACCAAACTCCAAAGTAAATGGGCCTAGGGTCCATTTTCCTTACAAAGTCACTGCACTACGCCAAGTTGCTACCCTACATTAGCTATGTTTGACTACATCAATGAGGCTCTATTAAACCCAAGTAACAGCGCCGCTGATCTCCTTTCAGTTTCAGCATGATCGACTCTAGGCTCATTCAACTGCAGCTGCAGCTACTGCTCTGCATGCATACACCACACACCATAAGGACAAACAGCTAGCCAGACAAGTTGATCTCTGTAGCAGGTCGTAGAGCCAAAATATGTGTAGTGTAGATGAACAGCTTACAATGCGGTCTGAAAGAGTAGTAGCTCTGGATTATACCATATACCGTAAAGCTATGGTGCGGGCGTCTAGATTGAGGGACGCCACCTCCCACCAAAAAAGATCTTCCACTCCACCTCACACGCTCGCTGCAAGCTCTGGTTCCTGTCCCACGCCGTCAGCGGCGACCACCTCCGTTTCCTCCGCCCAAGGCCCCCGCTCGCCATCGCGACTATACCTAAGCAAAATGAGCCCGGCCAGAGCACGATGGGTTTTAGCCTGCCCATGAACCTTACTGGACAGGGCCTAGACAGAGATCCCACTGCCCAGAAAATTTTTTCTTGGCCCGAGCCCAGTCCAAAATATTATTTTTTTGCTATTTTACGGTATAAAATGCGTGGGCGTCCCGCCCAGGCCCGGGGCCGGCCCAAAATATTAGACTCGACCTGCCCAGTGGGACGGCATGGGTAGGACTTTTTTGGCCCAAAATAACCAAGCTTTTATTTGGTCTGGCCCGCAAAATGCTCAGGTCTATTCGTGACGTTAGGCTCCACCGCTAGAGTCATGGCTCCCGCCCGCCCCTGCCCTCATCGCTGGCTGTGGGGGGTACGACCCTGGATACCCACGGTAGACCACATGGGATGCGCCCCCAGGGGCGGCCCAGCCCACAGGACGAAGCCTTATGGGGCATGACTCTGCTCGGCGCCTCTTGCAAGACACCAGGAAGATATCCTGAGGATACTACGAGATCTATTAGGATACATATGATCCCATGATTCCTGTAATCTGTTATTACTTTCTAGTTATCTCTCAGATCTAACCGACTTATAACCCTGCCCCCTGGACTATATAAGGCGGGCAGGGACCCCCCCTCCAAACACATGCAATATTATATGATAGCTAATACAAACCAACAGACCATAGGAGTAGGGTATTACGTCATACTAATGGCCAGAACCTGTCTAACTCGTGCGTCTCTGTTGCCTTCTTGTTCTTGATCACACGTTTCTCTGTCGATCAATCTACCTTCATGGGATACCCCTCGGAGGACTATCGACGATATTCTATCGACAGTTGGCACGTCAGGTAGGGGTTTGTGTGCTGTTTCCTTGTCGAACAAGATGGCTTTTTCCATAGGCTCTTCGTCCCTCCTGTAGCCTAGCTAGATCTTCATGATCGGATCCATCTCGTGGGTCATCAACTCTGATGGAGTTGGAGAGCTCATCGAGCTAGTGCAAACCGATTCTACGCCGATCACCCCTGTACCTACAACTGTAGATCTGATCTCAGAACCAGCTCTGAGGTCGCCTTCATCGATAACTCGCCACCAACTTCCTCGCTACCAGAGGAGACAGATCAACAATGATGATCTGATCGCATCCATCGATCAGGTTGGTCTGAAGCTCGCTAATTGCCTCTCCATCACCGAATCGGCTCTAGACACTCTAGTTCAGTGCCGACCACCCTCTGATCTAGATCTATCGGAGGCTGCTCAGAAAACTCTAGGGGCTATAGCCCTACCCTTTGGGTTCACCAATGCCACCGCCGCTTACCAACATGCCTTAAGGGGTAGATTCACTGACCAGGTTGGAGATGTCCATCCTCCCACCGACCAGCCTCCGCCAGCCGTCAACATGCTCCACGTTGGCCGATGCTCTAGAGCGTCCCTCCAGACCATCCTAGAGGAGAATCCAGACTCCGAGTCCTAGGGCTCTACGGAGACCATCGCCGAAATGACCACTGGGCTACTTCTTCCCCCTCTATTCTATGGCGCCGTAATCTTCAACGTCAGCATCGACAACCCCCCTCAAAATGATGAAATCGAGGAGAAACGCGCCACTCATGAGAACCAGAACATCAACCGCACACAACGCTGAGCAAACAAGAGGACCCTTGCGATGGCCAAGCAATAGCTCGACTCGCAAGGAAGGCCACTCTAGCGCAACCTCGACGACAAGTTTCTCCATGTTGATGGCCATGATGTCTACAAGACTCCAAGCGCCAACCTGGTCTTGGCTGCCAATGAGCTCGCCTAGCTCCCACAGACACCGGAGGTCACCAAGGTCGCCATAATGCTTAAAGCGATGCATTGCCAGGTCAATGAGATCCGCCAGGATCAGAGACCTTCTTACTCCACAACCTTGATTTGCCAATCAGTCGCCACAAGGTCCGATCACCGCCCAAGTCGCTTCACCGACCAGTGTCGCGATGATAGGCAACCCCTCCAGGGCAGAGCTTGGGGCAATCGCATCAAACATCACCGCCAACCTGACTAGGAGGTAGACTAGGACATCCAAGTGCACCTCAATAATCTTTGAGATGCACAACAGTGTATCGATGAATGCCGCTTCGGTTGCCATGAAGACGAAGTACGCCACCGCTAGGAGTATGAGCAAGAGTATGGTAACCCAGACTCAGCTCTCGAGCCACTCGCCAGTGGCAACACTGCAGACGATGGCGCCGACAACCTCGAGGGGGCCCTAACATTCACAAGGGCGCTCCGAATACTTTAGTGGCCTCGTGGTTTCAAAATCACTGGGGTCGAGCCCTACGAAGGAACGATGAACCCGACACAGTGGCTATAGGCTTATGCCACTGCTGTCCGCGCCGCCGGAGGAGACACAAGTGTCATGGCAAACTATCTTCCCATCATGCTTACGTCGGCCACCATGAGCTGGTTTACAAGCCTTGCCCTAGACTCCATCGGATCCTAGGAAAAGCTGAAGAAAGTCTTCACCGACAATTACATGACTATGTGTACTCGGTCGGGCACCAAGCATGATCTGAACTGCATCAACCAGAAGTCGTCTGAGCTCCTCCATAGCTACATCTGACACTTTTCTGTGATGCGGAACTCTATTCCCAACATCACGAAAGTTGAGGTCATCACCACCTTCATCCGAGGACTCCACCACCGCGAGTTTCGCTCCAAGTTCAACCGCAAGCCACCCACAGGGATTGGCGAGATGATCATGACCGCCAACCAGTGTGCTAACACCGAGGAAGCCGAGGTGCGCTTCAATGAGGATGCAGGAACTCATCACCCAACACGCCGCTACAATGACTACCCTGACCACCGATGCCACAATGACCGCCGCTACGACAACCACAGTTACCATCGTGACTGCAGGCGTGATCAGCCTAAAGGACCCAAGTTTGGCCAAAATCACTGCCGTCAATGAACCTCGAGCAAAGCACAACTACGATGAGCAATACAAGAAGATCCTCGACGGCCTATGCCCTCCCCACAAGAATGCCAAACATAAGATGAAGAACTGCCTTGGCTTGGCTAAGGAGTTCTAGGACAAAAGGCTGGACGACGACACCAACGATGGAGCCGGACGCCACCGACCACCTGGGGGCAATGGCAATGCCTTCTAGGACCACGACAAGGTGGTCACCACCATCTTCGGGGGTCTCACCTCCACTGAGAGCATAAGAGAATGGAAGCTTGCCACACAGCGGGTGCTCACCGTCACTACGGAAGACACCACCGCCAACCCCAGCTATCGCCCATGGTCTGAGGTCCCCATCACCTTCAGTAGGGCCAACTAGTGGGCGGACATTCCCCGCATAGGGCGTTTCCCTCTCATCCTCGACGCAACCATCTAGAAGGTGCTTTTCAGAAAAGTGCTCATCGACGATGGGAGCGCTCTAATCTCCTCTTCGTTGGAGCCCTAAAGGAGCTGGGCCTCAGGTTAGCACATCTCACACCCTCTAACTCCTCCTTTTGGGGTGTGGTACCTGGCAGGGCCTCCAAATCGCTTGGAGAGATCACCCTACCGGTACAGTTTGGCATGGCAAGCAACAACCGCGTCGAGCACATCAACTTCTACGTCACCGACTTCAACACCGCCTACCACGCCAAACTTGGTCGGCTAGCTCTAGCCAAGTTCATGGCTGTACTGCACTACACGTATCTAGTGCTGAAGATGCCCTCGCCTATAGGAGTCCAAGCCCTATGGGCCAACCTCTCTATTGCCTGTGCCTACAAGACAGAGAATCTCACCCTCACCGAAGCCACTGACGTCTCTATCTAGATGGCTAGCATGGTCACCGAAGCCAAGACAGTGCCCACCGACGATATGGAGATCCCAGAGCTAGAGCCTCCTCGCGCTTCCGCCAAGTCCAAGGAAATCAAGGAGGTTGCCCTCAGCCTTGACGACCCCTCCAAGACTGTGAAGATTGGGGCTCACCTTGACCCCAAATAGGAAAGCGCGCTTGTCTCCTTCCTATGTGCCAACGCCGATGTGTTTGCTTAGAAACCTATAGACATGCTGGGGTACCATGGGAGAATATCAAGCACTCTTGTCGTCCGCCAAACCGATCAAGCAAAAACTCCACCGATTTGCGCCAGACAAGGAGGCTATTAAGGTAGAAATAAAATGGCTTTTAGCTGTTGGATTCATAAAAGAAGTGTATCATCCTGAGTGGTTAGCAAACCTTGTTCTCGTTCAAAAAAAGAATAAAGAATGGAGAATGTGCATTGATTACACTGATCTTAACAAACACTGCCCTAAAGACCCCTTTGGTCTGCCTCGGATAGACAAGGTTGTAGACTCCACCACCGGCTATGAACTGCTCTCCTTCCTTGACTGTTACTCCGGCTATCACCAGATCTCCCTCAAGGAAGAAGATCAGATCAAGATGTTCATCATGCCCTTCGGTGCGTACTGCTACACCACCATGTCCTTCGAACTCAAGAACACCAGGGTGACTTATCAAAGGGCTATCCAGATGTGCCTCGATCAATAGATCGGCCACAACGTTGAAGCTTACATCGATGATGTGGTTGTCAAGTCCAAGACCGCCGATGACCTTATCGCTGACCTCAAAGAAATGTTCGCCAACCTTAAAAGGTACCAATGGAAGCGGAACCCTTCAAAGTGCACCTTTGGAGTTCAACCCGGTATACTCCTAGGCTACATTGTCAGCGCACGAGGCATTGAACCCAACCCTGACAATGTCTCCGCCATCACCAATATGAAATGGCCAACATGCATCAAGGATATACAGAAGCTTATAGGCTGCATGGCTGCTTTAAGTTGCTTCATATCGTGCCTAGCCAAAAAAGGGCTACCGTTCTTCAAACTTCTCAAGGCCTCCGAGCACTGTTCCTGGTCGAAAGAGGTAGACACAGCCTTCGAGCAACTCAAGTTGTTTCTAACAAAGCCTTCGATCATGACAGTGCCACGACCAGATGAAACTCTCCTGATCTACATCGCCGCTACTTCTCATGTCTTCAGCGCAGCCATTGTGGTCGAACATGAGGAGGCCAGGCACACCTATAAGGTGCAACGTTCAATATATTTCATCAACGAGGTTCTTAACGAGCCTAACACTCATTATCCCTAGGTCCAAAAGCTGCTATATGATGTCCTGATTACCTCGCGCAAGCTCGGTCACTACTTTGAATATTACATGATCACCGTGGTCACTGAGTTCCCTCTAGGGGACATCCTCCACAACAAAGAGGCCAATGGCTGCATCATCAAGTGGGCTATCAAGCTCGGCACTTACTCCATTGAATTTAGAAGTAGGCCTACCATCAAGTCTCAAGCGCTTGCTGATTTCATCGCTGAGTGGATCGAGATCTAAGAGCCCATCGCCGCCACCTACCCCGAGCACTAGGTGATGTACTTTGACGACGCCCTTAACATCAATGGTGCTGGTGCAGGTAATTTGTTCATTACGTTGACCAAGGATAAGCTCCGATACGTTCTCCGAATACACTTTTTGGCCTCCAACAACATCGTTGAATATGAAGCATGTCTCCATGGACTCCGTATAGCCGTTGAGCTCGACGTCAAACGCCTCATGGTATACGGGGACTCTACGATGGTCATCAACTAGCTCAACAAAGATTGGTCCTGCTCCAGTGAGAAGATGGATGCATATTGCGAAGAAATCAAGAAGCTTGAAGGGAAGTTCTACGGTATCGAGTACCACCAAATGGTACGCGATCAAAATCAGCTCACCGATCATCTATCCAAGCTAGGATCCTCTCACGCTGAGATTCTGCCAGGGGTTCTCATTCAAGATCTTCTGGCGCCATCCATTAAGGAAGATAAGGAAGTTCAGGAAGTTCCTCCCGCTGAGCAGTTGGTACTTACAGTACCTTCACCGGTTGCTGATTGGAGGGAACAATTCATCAAGTACCTCTCTAGAGCCGAAGTACCCACAGATAAGACTGAAACCAAACACCTAATCTGTCGAAGCAAGCATTACGTGCTGGTGGACGACAACTTGATGAGGAAAAGTGCCAAGGAAGGGATACTACAAAAATGCATCACCCAAGAAGACAGAGTGAAGCTACTTCTCAAAATTCACTCTGGTTCCTGCGGCAACCACGTGGCCTCGAGAACACTGGTCGGCAAAGCTTTCTGAGCTGGGTTTTGCTGGCCCACGGCCATCTCTGATGCAGAAGACCTCGTCCGACGATGTGTAGGAAGCCAATTTTTTGCCAAGCAGATACATGTGCCGACACAAGAGCTACAGACCATCCTAGCTAGCTAGCCCTTCGCATGCTGGGGACTAGATATGATTGGGCCTTTGAAGTCAGCACTAGGTGGTTTCTGGAACATATACATCGCCATCAACAAGTTCTCCAAGTGGATCGAGTATAAACCGCTCATCTCGGCTACTGCAAAGAAAGCAGTCGAGCTCTTCGAAGATATCATCCACAGATTCTGTCTCCCAAACAGCATCATCACCGACCTCAGAACTACATTTACTGGCCATCACTTTTGGGACTTCTGTGAAGACCGGTGCATCTCCATCAAATACATCTCCATTGCCCACCCTAGAGCCAACGGCCAGGTCGAACAGGTGAACGGCATGATCCTTGATGCCCTAAAAAAGAGGCTATATCAGAAAGAAGAAAAGCATCCAAGCAGATAGCTCAAGGAGCTACCAGCTGTAGTTTGGGGACTGCGCACTCAACCTAGTCACAGCATTGGTGTGTCTCCATATTTCTTTGTTTACGGCTCAGAAGCCATACTACCAGTGGATATTGCCTTTCGAGCACCTAGGGTGAAAAATTATGATGAAGAGCAAGCCATAGCTGTTTGGACAGAGGACGTCAATAGGGCTGAGGAAGAATGCCTAATCACTTATGTCCACACAGCCAAATATCTAGAAGGCTTGCGGAGGTACTACAACCGCAACATCAAAGGTTGTTCATTTGCTGTTGGCGACCTCATTCTCCGCAGAAAACAAAAAACCAAAGGGATGCACAAGCTCTCCTCCCCATGGGAAGGGCCTTATGTTGTCAAAGAGGTTACCCGACTAGGGTCTTATCGCCTATGTGACTTAGACGGAATCGATGTCCCCAATTCATGGCACATCGAGCACCTTATATGTTTCTATCCTTGAAATGCTCCAGATATGTACTCTCCATTTCATGATGAATAAAGTTTTGGTCTCTATAATTTGTCTCCATTATTTCTCCAGTATGGTTTAATCTCCACTTACGGTCGCCGAGCTTTCAACTACTCCATGACAAACCCCAATACAAAATCACCATAACTTTGCCGCCCATGTTTCTCCAAATCTCCAACATTTTTGCTGAATGGTTTTTCTCCAAATCGCCGACCACGTTTCTCCAAATCTCCAACGTTTTCGCCGAACACGTTTTCTCCAAAACGCCAAACATGTTTTTCTCCAAATCATCAAACACGTTTTCTCCAAATCGTCAATGTATATCGCCGAACACGCTTTCTCCAAATCACCGAACACGTTTTCTCCAAATCGTCAACGTATTTCGCCAAACATGTTTCTCCAAACCGCTAAAGACTTTACTTCAAATCTCCAAGATATTTCACCGATCAGCGAGCAGCATACGTTCTGTTTTGTTCTATATGGAAAATACCTAGTCTCTGATCTCTCCCAACACGTGCCACGGGCTCCGTGCTCTGTGTTATGGGTGGTCGGCTATGGTTCCTTGGTCACGCCTATTCCTCCTATATGTGCACGGGCTCCGTGCTCGACATTATGGACTATGGGCTAGCCAAGGCCGAGAGCTCAGTAAAGAACTAACTGCTCGAACACCACTAAAACTATGTTTATCTCCAAGTTATTTCTCCAACCACTGAGCAGCACATGTTCTGCTCTGCACTCTATGGAGAAGACCCAGTCTTCGATCGCTCCCTACACGTGCTATGGGCTCCATGCTTTGCGTTATGGGTGGTCGGCTATGGTTCCTTGGTGACGCCTATTTCTCCTACACGTCTACGGGCTCCGCGCTCGACATTATGGACTATGGGCTAGCTGAGGCCAAAGAGTAAAGTAACGAACTAACTGTTCGGCTGCTACTTATACTATGTATAATTGCATTGGGTTGTTACTACAACGATTTTTCACCGCAAATATGAACAAGTCGCATTAACATACACTTCATAACATTTATACAAATACATAAATGTTTTCTACGCTCTCGCACGCTCTAACTACATTCTCTAGATGCTACAGATAATACTATCTGAGCAGATCACTGAGCTCCGTCATCACCGTCCGTCTCACCGAACAGGTCTATATCCCCAGCCAACTTTTTTGTCGCATCCTCCACCTTATCCTCTAGCTGCTGGGTCTCCACCTCGCCTAGTGCTTCGGCGAATCCAGCCCCTATTGCCTGAAGGTCAATGGCTGGGTAGTGGGACCAAACTGCCATAAGGGCATGAGTAGCGGCGGTAATAATGGCGTCATAGTTGAAGCTCTTGAAGTTCTCCCATGCTGCCTTGCACCTCTAGATGATGGTGTCTGAACGCTGCAGCCTGCCGTCGGGCTAAGGAGCTGCCTCCAGGTCGATGCAGTCGAGCACCGGTTTAACTCCGGCAACTATGGCGTCGAACTTCTCCTTTGGGTCCTGGCCTCCTACACCAGCACATCAAACTGTGACTTGACTTTATGGCGGTAGCCTACAAGCGTTACTGGGTTCCATCGAACAAGAAAACCACTTTAGCAGTAACTCCAACTAGGAAGTATTCACCTTTCAGCTCCTCGGCCAGTTTGTCTGCTCGCTCTGACTCCTTCGCCTTCTCCTCTTGAAGTTGTTCGAAGGCCTGGCGCAGCTGGCTGAGCTCCATGTCTTGCTCTACAACCACAACAGTCATCACCAAATATATAGCTATTTAGCAATACAAAGCACATTCGTCGATACCACACACCTTTCTTCTATTCAGAGACTTTTTGCAGCTGCTCCAACAACTCGGACGCACCCGTCAGTTGCTTGGACTTGCTATGCGGCTGATCAGACATGGTAGCTAGCTGCTCAGATAGGATGCCCTTCTAGTATTCTAGGTCCCGCGCATTGGACTATACAAGGTCTCGCTCGCACTAGGCCTTCTGGATGTTTCTCTCCATGAGGTTCATCGCCGCCTTGAGTTTATCGTTCTCCTCAGCAAGGGGCTCCATCCTCTTTATCAACTGGTGCCGCTGCTCGGCAGTCTAAGTTATCCCCTACAAATGCATAATGATAATGATGAACTCTAATCTCCAACATCAAAGACAAGCACTCCTGATGCAGCATTGACCTTGATTTATTTCATCACCCCACCAAGGGCGAACTTCAGTCTCCTCATCTCCCTTGTGGTGTCCTCCTCCTCGACAACCACCACCTCGTTACCGTGCTTCTGGAGGATTCGGACGGATTGAGGTTGAGGTTCATCACACTCAATCTCTACCACCTCGTCCTCCTCCACTACAGTTGGAGGCACCACATGGGGGCCTGGTGGCTACACATGGGAGCTTGGTGGCTGGATAGCGTCTCCGACCACGCCTTCCGATGCCTCAGGCAGTGTTGTCCATTTCTCTAGCACCGTAGGCCCCTCCATTCCGAGCACCGGTGCTGCATCAATGGCTCCAGCCTCTGCTCCCACAGATCTGGCGGTTTTCGCCATTGCCTCAGGCACCGTCGCTGACTCATCCGTTGTCGGCACCAACTGTTCACCACCACCAAGTTCACCAGTAGCGGTGGCTAACTCCTCCATAGACCGCCGACCACCCGGGGACTCTAGAATGGGGTCTACCATCACCTCCTCTGTTCTAGGACCAACTTTCATTTGCTCGACAGTCCGGTCAGGCAGGGTTGGATCCTCCGCATGTTTTGCACTATGTTAGTTCAGCTCGTCAGTAGCCAAAAAAGCTAAGGAACGATGGCAAAGTGACTACAAGGCCAGGGTACTTACTGTTTGGTCCACCGATACAATTTCTTGAACCGGCGATGCCTGCTCGAACCTCCAGCCATGGCCTTGGGGTAGATGCCTGTGTCCTAGGTGGAGGTCCCGCCTTTTCCACCATTGGCCTCTGCTCTGCCCGTCGCTTTGGGACTTCCTCCACCTGTTGCTCGGGGACTCCCGTCGCCTGCTATGCGGGGACTCCCCTCACCCGCAGCGTGGGGACTCCCCTTGCCCACTACTTAGGGACTTCTTCACCTCCCTTCGCTTGTTCCTCCGTGCGCGTCCTGCGTGGAGGTGCTTCAGTGCTCGATGGAGGAGCCACCGGACTTTTGTCGTCATCTGACCACTCGAACATCGCGGTCCTTCATGTTCGAGTGGTCTGGTCACAACCAAGTGAGATGCCACCTAGTTTGAGGGGAGCAGCGGTCGCCGTCTTCCTCTTCTTCTAGGCTGGCTCGTCTGCTACTGCCCTCTTCCCCTAGATTTTCTCCAACACCAGGGATAGACTCTCCGACGAGATGCTGACTGCTCCCTCCTCAGGCTGTGGTGATCTTCGGGCATCTACTCCCTTCGGCCATTCGCTCCTCGACACGCCCGAGAAGTACACCGCCCTATCCTATGAGTGGATCTTCACATAAGTGAATCAGTCCAATGCTCGGAAATGACAAAAGGTAAAAGCATCAGGAACATACAACTGAGATATTTACCTAAGGAGGTATATTCTTGCAGTTAAAGGGCTTCGTATACCCTAACATGTTGAATGAGACAAATGAAGTGAATAGCTCTGCTGCCCGCTCTTCCACAACGTCCCTCGATAGCATCTTCGGCCTCTCCTAGGTACCGTCGGTCTCCCCCTTGAATTCAAAGGCGGGGTGGGATCTCTCCTTATAGGGCTGAACGCAGCGCACTATAAAGCTCGCCGCCACCAATCCGTCGTTGGTCTTCACAACCTTTATTAAGCTAAGGAGCTCCCTCACTTGCTCCATATCAACACTGCTTGGCATCTCTGACCAGCTCTTCTGGCTCTCCGGGATGTGGTCGGTGTCGCAGCGGATGGCCTGGTGGCTCTGCCTCATGTAGAACCACCTGGCGTTCCACCCCTTCAGTGACGTGTTTAGCGGCACCGTAAGATACTCCCCCACCATTCCATCATGCAGCTGAAGGTATACTCTGCCGACCACCTTTGAACCATTGTTGCCTCTCTTCTTCAGCCAGAATAGGTGACGGAAGAGGTTGAAGTGGGGAAGGATTCTAAGATATGCCCCATAGAAATGGATGAAGATAGAGATGTGTAAAATGGTATTTGGGTGGGAATTGCACAGACTAACCACCCAAAGCTCCAACAAATCCCTCAGGAATGGATGAATAGAAAATCCCAACCCACGCCAGAAATAATCCTCAAATACCACCACTTCATCGGTATGAGGCATTGGGAAGGGCTCACCGAGGGCCGGCCACCATTCGGCACTAGCATGGTCAGGAAGAACGCCAGCTTTCACCAATCTATTGAGCTCCGCTTCTCCTGTTCGCGATAGCACCCACTCTTCATCACATCGGGCTTCGGCGCTCGCCTTCTTAGGGATCATCTTCTTCGATTTGATAGCTCCCTTCTTTAGCACCATCTCTCAGATCTGATTAGGGTTTGGTGGTGGAAGCAAGTGTGGCTATGAATCTAGAAATGTGAGGGCTGAGGAGGAAGACGAAATGGCAAAGTGGCAAAGGTGGGAACGTGGGATGCGGTGGTGCGGTTATAAAGCACTTTCCCCACCCTTTCGCATTCGAGGGTTTTTGGGGAACTGTTCCCACGATTTACGCCACCCCAAATTCTCCGCAACAGTAAGGTGGTCCATTATCTAGGCTTTTGTGCGACCACGGCCCATATCGTCGATTTATCTCCGCAATTTGTTACAGCCCGCCGAATTTTTGTTGACTTCTCTACCAATCGTTACGGCTTAGTAATTACTACTGTACAACCGCTACTCTGGTATTTTCTCCGTGTTTGTTTTTCTCTAAGACTTCCTCTTATGGCTCGGGGACTGTGTCAGCATTACATCTCAGTTCCTCTCCGCATAGGGGATTTTACTTCAGTTGACTGCTGTTTCTGACCCTGGCACCACATGACCATGTCACCTACTGTCAGGCTCGGGGACTAAGTGGGCACACTTCACCTTGTGGTGAATGTGCTTTTTAGGGCTATGCCCGAGACTGGCTGCCTGCTCAGCTGGTCTTCTATTTTTTCTACTTTGGACCCTAGGATCACATGACTACATCATCTACTATCAGGTTCGAGGACTAAGTGGGCACACTTGCCCTTGTGGTGAATGTGTTTGCTTTATTTTGGAAGACTCCGTGCCTCTTCAAGCTGAAGAAGATTATTTCCTTTTCTCGTGGTCAGACTCTAAGTGGGCACACTTGGTCGACTGTGAAGAAATTTTCTATTATGAACTTAAGCTCCTTACACCCTTATGGCAAGCAGTACTTGGGTTATACTGCTCGACAACTGTTCACGCTACTCAGCTACAGGTTCACGTTGCTCGGCAACTACTCACAACTGCTCGACAACTCATCACGGTGGTTGGACCATGAGTTTGACTACTTGGCTTTGTTCGCACCTGCTCGGACAAGCTCAAGACGATGTTGCACAATGGGTACAAGGCGCTCGGGGACTAGCTATGGGGGGTATAACCCTAGATACCCATGGCTGACCACATGGGCGGTGCCCCCAGGGGTAGCCCAGCCCATAGGACGAAGCCTTGCGGGGCACGACTCTGCTCGGCGCCTCTCACAAGACATCGGGGAGATATCCTGAGGATTCTACGAGATCTGTTACGATACGTATGATCCCATGATTCATGTAATCTGTTATTACTTTCCGGTTATCTTTTAGATCTAACCGACTTGTAACCCTGCCCCCCGGACTATATAAGGCGGGCAGGGACCCCCTCTAAACACACACAATATCATACGATAGCTAATACAAACCAATATACCATAGGAGTAGGGTATTACATCATACTGATGGCCTGAACCTGCCTAACTCATGTGTCTCTGTTGCCTTCTTGTTCTTGATCACACGCTTCTTTGTCGATCAATCTACCTTCATGGGATACCCCTCGGAGGACTGCCAATGATATTCTATCGACACCGGCGCCGGTGTTGGTGTCCTCCCCATGACCTCCTCCTATGGCTGGAGACAGCGAGGGCCTCACAGCCATGCTACACTTCGTGCTTGCCTCAAGGCTCCTCGTGCCCCAATGTGCCTAGCAGAAGAAGCTCACGAAGGCCAAGCTCGTGGTGCTCTTCGCTCCGCTACCTCCCAGCCCCGATCTACCCATCAAGGCGGTTATCGAGTTCCTCAATGCGCCTAACATGGTAGTCGACGCCCACTAGAGTGTCGTGCCTGACATGTTGCAAGCATATGTTTCAAGTGTTTTAGATGTATATTGCAAGTATTTTGAAAAGGATTTTGCAAAAGTAGATCGAGATGATGCATATGTTGTAATGGCTATACACGTATATTGCAAACTTCTTTTCCAAATGTTTCACATGTTTTTAGACGTAAGTCGCGAGTGTGTTTATCTAGATGTTGCATATATTTTATGCATATGTTACAAGTGTTTCATCTGGATGTTGCATATGTTTGCAATGGCTTTCAAGTGTTTTCATGTGTTTTGCAAGGGTCCTATCTATTTTCGACGTATGCTACAAATGTTTCATATAGATGTTGCAAAAGTAGATTGGGTGTTGCACATGTTGCAATGCGTGTGAGAAGCGAAGGGGCACAAGCGGTCCCCACGCGCGGTCTGGCGGCATGGGCGACGTCTGGGTGGCACGAGCTCCGCGTGGGCGCATGAAACTTAGGCGTGGGTGTCCAGACACGGGTGTTCATCTAAACGTCCAGGCACTAGCACTACCGTACCATATAAAAGGACTCATACGACAATTAGAATGGCTAAGAAAATATAGATGGCAACAGTAGCTACCTATTACTTCCTTTGTTTTAAGTTGTAAGTTATTTTGATTTTTTTCTTGAATACATAAAATATTTGCACATCATTATCATTAAGATAGAAGATGTTCGGACATAAGAACGACGTGCTTTGGATGTCCTAGGTGGTCTAGAGTTACAGTAGAAAACCAGACCTCCCTAGTTTATAGGTTCACGTTAAGCTATTACTCATGGACTAAACAACCGAAGTAGGGAAAACAATGCAGTCTAAGTTGAACCTGAAATGACTTGATTTCCATGAAGGGAAATCCACAGTATTGGAGTGTAATAAGACCATTGTAGATCATATTACCCAAATTTCCAATCGAATACCACATCCATACAACGATAATATCAGAGTACAAATAGTACAGAAGTACATAATTTATTACATCGCCGCATTGGCGGAATCAAAAGTAGCATTCATTCAGAATAGCTTGAAGATAAGATCGCCAAACTCGAGCGTAGGAACAAACCCCTCAACCGTCAAACTCCATGGAGCTATACTCCTCAGCAGAACCTGTGTGCCAAAATTTATCAGTACGATTTGTACTGGCCACTCCCACCCTATGAGCATTGTTTTGTGGAAATTGGATGCAAGTTGGATAATCAAAAGGGAACCTATAAGGCTGGGGTTTCCTATGTTTTACAATATCAAGTATATAATAATAGTTGGTCAAGTTTTAACACCATTCCCACACCCATTCCACCCCATCTCCGTCCAGAGCCAGGTTTTGATCCTGGGATCAATATACCACCATCTCCATGTCATCACCACATCCCCACAATACCATCGCTCAGTCGATAGGCCAACTCCCTCTCGGCACTATCTCAAGGCCCGTAGCCCCTGGCTACGACTGACACTCTCTCACGGGGGAAGAAGAGAAAGACTCGTCTTATTATCTAGTTTAAGCGAAACCTAGGAAAGGTCCATAACCGATAAGTCAGCACATGTATCGATCGATCAACCATACACTCTGCAGAGGTTTTACATAACCACAAGATCTGCCTTCTTTGCTGACCATCGTCAACTGGGCTAATTCCGACCGCTTGCTAGCCTAGGATAATGCCACTCTACCATTCAGCCCTAGTTCACCCCAAGTCTAGTCTGGGGTGGCTGAAACTATGAGTCATGAGCCAATTCCACAAGGTCTCCATGAAGTCTCGGAAGGGTGTGGGGGAAATCCTCCTCGCCTCGTACCTCCTTACAATGTCCGCTATCAACCTAGCAGTAGTGGCAATATCCTACCAAGTAGTCCGGCCATCCCGCACCATATAGGGCGAGTGGTACATAAGGCTTCCCGGTGAGTCTTAGTACTAGTAAGTCCTTAGGGATGACCAAGCCAGAATGTCTCCATTAGGGACTCCGTTTATCGTGCCACCACAGCACCTCCATCCTGGGCTCCTCCCATCATAGGTTCACACCCAGGACCACCTCATATACAATTTACCCACCACAGGTATCCATTTCCAGGGGTGCCCAGGTAGCACCCCATGGCAAGACTTGCCCTAGGCTTGTCGTATACTCCAACTTGGTCGACACAACCCTCACCCTCCATACACCCAAGTCACACACACAGCACTCTCCCCGTAGTCCAGATAACACCAGTTTCCACCACATATTAATGTAGTATAAGCGTAGTAGAAGTATAAGTAATGAAATATAGCAGCAAGCGTGTGTCTAGCCTAATAGTAGGGTATGCAGGGATAAGGTTGCATCAAGGAAAAGGCCATCAAGTAAGCATACTACCATGCAAGTCCTATCATTGTAGGGTTATAACAGTAAGTAAAGCATTAGCAGTTCTATATTAGCCATGCGTAATAGGTGCTACAAGATTGGGTGGGATGTGGCACCTTCAGTGTAGTTGTCTCCGTTCTCCTCATGGTACTCACGATCCTCGTTCATCTGGTTCTCCTCTGAGTCTACATACGATCGAATTATAGTCGCATTAGCGACGTCTATAGAATAGCACAAAGAAGCAATGAAAATTCAAAAGAGTCAAATGCACTCAAACATGGGTTCATTGCGTAAAGCTCGATTTTAGATAAATTTTGGTCCTAGTTTCGTATTTTTCTGAGGTCATATGAATTAGTTATGAATTTCCGAAGTTTTAATCATTTCTAAAAATGGAAAAGGCTGAATTAATCCTGGGCTGACACGTGTCACGTTGTGACTGGTCCACGTGGCATGCTGACGTCAGTGTGACATTAGCATGATGTCATCGGCTCGGCTCTGAGCTGACAAGTGGGGTCCTACTGACGTCATCTTGACGTCAGCATGACGTCATCAACATCATCGTTCCGACAGGTGGGACCAGGGTCTCTTGGGTCACTGACCTATGGGTCCGATCAGAGTCAACATCAAGTCAACAGGTCAGGGTCACTAACATGTGGGCCAGGGATGCTGACGTCAGCAGCTGACGTCATCGTGATGTCAGCATGATGTCACCTCGGCTGTGTTGTTACTGACAGGTGGGACCCACGTGATGTCGTCATGACGTCAGCATGACGTCATTCATTGACGAGTGGGTCCAGAGTCCCTGTGTTGCTGATGTATGGGGCTAGGTCAACTGTTAATGTTGACCAGTCAACGGTCAACCAGGTTGGGCCTGGACTGGGCTTTGGTGGGCCTGGACTGGGTTGAATTTGGGCTAGGCCGGCCTGGACACGTGGCATGCTGTGGCGCTGCCACGTCATAGCCATGGGCCTCCAATGGGCTTTGTCCACCGTTCGGCCCACACCATGTGGCTCACGGTGGACTCACATTCACAGTCCATGGATCGTTGGCTGGTCTTCGGTGGACCGAGTCCACCCACCTTCCCTTTTGGCTTAGCCTACGTGCACCGAGTGCAGGCGCATGTGGCCGGCGAGGGAAGCCCTCTATTTCCATCCTCGGCATGCTCCCGCCGGTGGTGTGCTCACTGGTGTGATCCTACGGCGGCGCTGGCATTTAATTAAGGTGGGGAAAAGATTCCCCAGGCCATGGCGAACACGATGGTGGGGTCTAGGTGGTGGCCGGGGCTTTCTAGGGCGTTGGCCACGGCGGTCGATGACTTGGTCATGGCGGTGCTCGCCGGCAGGGCAGCTAGGGGCTGCTCCAAGGGTCTTGGTGCCCCGTTCCTGTTCAGACTGCTAGCGGACGACCAGGACAAGTGACGACGGTGACCAAAAGATGTGGCAGAGTCCGCGCACGATGATGGTGCACGGCGGAGCTCCGGCCGAGGTCCGGTGCTCGTGGCTAGGATGTTGTGGCCGGCTAATGGGGTCTCGGTCTACGCGGCTTCCCTCTGGGCACCCTGGTGGTGCTATGGCTATGTCCTGGTCCGGTGAGGCGGCCGGGTGCGCAAGTGGTGGCCACGCCATGACGGTGGCGTCGGGAGCGCGGCGTGCGCGTGCTCTGCTACGGCGTCTAGGGGCTACGGTGTCAAAGGCAAAAGGATGGCGATGCAGTGGAGGGTCGTGGCCATGAAGACGGAGGTTGTGCAGTGCCGACCCACGACCGTGATGAAGACGACGGCGTCGTCTTCAGCTCCGATGACTTTGGTAGCACATGGGTGGCTCCGTTCCTCCTCTCCCGAACTCCTTCTCGGCCCTCTTCTCTCGGTGCAGTGCGGGCTGCTGGGCCACCAAGCGGCGGCGGTGGCTGAGGGAGAGGCTAAAGCTCTGGGGTCTTTTTATAACCGAGCTCCATGCCTCCAATGGCGATCGGCATCGTGCGGTGGGAGGGCGTGTGACGCATCTGACGGTGGCATGAGGTTGCGTGAGCGCGACGCAAAGGGGAACAAGGGCCATGCCCTAGGCGTGACCCCCTAGCCCGCTCCTGCCAACGCTGTCGGCCTCTAGTTGCACGGGCGGTTGAGGCGTGGGCGCGAGGAAGATGAATAGGAAAGCCGATATGTGGGGCCCGGCGGGCAGTGACAGCAAGCGAGCGGGGAGGCGCGCGGGCATGAGCGATGCGCCGGGCTGCTTGCTGGGCCGGCCGCGTGAGTTGGGCCGGCCTGCTGCCGCGCGCGCAGGCTAGGCTGGTTGGCTATTGCACGCTAGCGGGCCGAGCAGGCCGAGCCAACTGTAGGCCTTCTCCTTTTCTTTTCCTTTTTCTGTTTTATTTTTCTTCTCCTTTGTTTAAATTCAAATTGATTTGGAATTTGAATTCAAAATTGGTGTACCTTATTCATTGGAGTTTTTTTAGCTATGAGGCCCACAACATTCTCTTTTATATATTAGGAATTTTATTTAGCTATTTTGTATAACAAAAATAGGTGTAGTTTTGTTATACAAAAATAGAATTAGTTTTCTCTTTAAACATTTATCCTTTGGTTTGAGTAATAATTACTTTATGGTTTATTTCTTTAAGGGAGTTGTTAGGCATTACATAAAACAAATGAAAATCCAAATCACCTTGTGAGTTAACAATGTGTGCTATGCTTCATTTGTCAGTATTTAAATAAACATGATTAACATATGGCATGCCATGCTTATGTGTTGACTTGAGTTGGGGTTAGACCTAATGCATCTCTTAGGTTAGGTTTCTATACATGACACTCATCAACACATGGGAGTTTTTAAGAAAAATTTTTGTAGTTGGTATTTTTGGTGTATGGACTTTTGGGTTGTTACAGAACCCTTGTGTCACCACTGCTGCTGCAAGACCCTAGTCACTAGTCAGTACGCTAGGAAGAGCTCTCTCAGTGCTTCAACGTTGGAAGTGCTTGACCCGGTGTAAAAAAATCCTCGTAGGTCTTGTTTGCCAATGTGCTTGGTGTTGAAAACCCTTGGTCATACCCATACACTGCATGATTAGGACTTTACCTCGTTTCGACGCTAGCACAAAAGAGAGGCTCTGTGCCACTAGGCGCTTGCGCCGCGCCGCCATAGCAGGACCACTGACTAGTTAGTGGTTGTCGATTCTCGATTGCATGGGAGGTTGTCATAAGAGAGTTTGCCTTGCGAAGCACTCGCTCAGTGAAGCTCTTAAAGCGCTGGGTGGCGGACGAATCCTCCTCCTTGGCTTCGGCCTGGTGGTCATCCCTTAGTGGCATACATAGGTGTGCCAAACCAGCATCAGCCAAGGACAAGGCCCACCCAAAGCCTGGTGGAGGTGGCTCTAGCGGAGTATCCTCGACCAAGCCCTGCCCTAGTTCAGGTGGCAGTGGAGGCGAGTCCGCTGCCCATGGTCGTGGTGATTTTTTTTAGTTTAACACTTTTTTTAAACTATTTTAAAAACTAACACTTCTTTTTTTCAAAACTAACACTTTTGGACGCGCCAACTCACATGGGGTGGCCAAACCACTCTACTACGCCATGCATGGCGACGCGGCCAGGCTGCCACCATGGTAGCGACCGGTGATGTGGCCTAGCTCTGCCGCGCCACAGATCACGGCACGGCGGGCCTGCCGCACCACATATCATAGCGCGGCAGAGCCGTGCCGTCGCCCATGGTGCGATAGGCCCTAGTAAAGGCCCGCAATGCGGCTCTCTCTCTCTCTCTCTCCATTCCTTTCTTTCCCTTTCACGCGTCCGCCACCGCCAGACGCTCGCGCCCGCCGCCGGCAGCCGTTGGTCTCACCCTCCCTTACCGGCCCCCTCCCTACCTTCCCCGACGCTCCTCCTCGGCCTTGTCAAGGTAACGAAGCTCCTCATCGGCCTCAATGGTGGATCGAAGGATTTGAATGAGTAGTTAGGGTATGGAGGAAAATATGAGTTCGTTAGAACGTTGGATTGAAGGATTATGATTGCCAATGTTAAAGTAAATCGGTTAGTTAGAATTATGATTACCATGTATTCTAAGGTCAATTTTTATAAGAATTTTGCTTGTTTGAGTTTGCATCTCAACTTTTATATGTGAATAAATATATGGACACACTGTTGATGTACCAAATTTAATTTTTTACTGACCAAAGTATAGTTTTTATATAGTTTTGATGTTTGCATCTAAGATAGAGTTTGCACCAAAGTGTAGGTTATATTTTATTTGTTGTAATGCAAATGGTTCTCATTGACATTAATTTATGATGTTTTGATTTTTGTTTGTTAAATTACAACCATTTTGTTAGATGCAAGAAATGTATCGGGAGGAGTTTTGGTGAAAATGGGGTCATCCTCGAGAATTATACCCCGACACATCTAGCAAAGATGCCCTCGTCCCTCCTGACCTCCCTATCCCTAACTGTGACTGTGGTTTCCCGGTCGACGTGTTTCAATCGAGATATCTAGACACAGCGGTGCGTTGCTTCTACTCATGCAGTCGCTTTAATGTAAGTAATTATTTCCACTATCTTTTTTTCTTCATTTGTGTAAGTAGGCTACTAATATTTTGTTGGAATCTTGTTGTGTAGGCCCATGAGAGGTGTTTTTTCTTTTAGTGGATCGACGATGCAGACAAGTTTGACCCTAGGTACCTCCTTTTCGATGATTGGTGTAGAGGGAGACATCCATGTGAGCACTTCTAGCAGTGGGTTCCACCCCCCTAAGCCCCCACCAATGACGGCTAAGGAGAAGCACCTAGCCACGGTTAGATGACTCGAGGAACCTCCTCTGTGCGAATGCGGAGATAGAGCTATGATAGACCCTGAGAATACGTTGGAGTTTGTGTGTCCAAACAAACATGAAGTAAGTGGAAAGTGTATCTATTTAAATGTTTATCTCTATATGTGTGCGTGTACTAATGTATTCTCTTGTAGTGTTATGGATTTGCGAAGTGTCATTTCAATGAGTGGCTCTACGGTCCTAAGAATCAATGGCTGGAGCCACCAAAGGCAAAGGAAAAGAAGAAAAAAGGTTAATTTACAAAGCACCTCTAGTCAAGTGCGAATATGGTGTTAAATCCAACTACGGTCTACTCCCTTCGGAGCTTGGAATAGGCTATTATCGTAGCCATATGGTTGACTATGATGAGGTTGGTTATTTTTGTGGTAAACATGAAATCATATTTTGTTTCTTTTGCTAAGACATATATGATATAATTTTCGTTTGAACAAAGCACTAGGAAATGCAGGTGAAAATGTTATGATGGTCAAGCTAAGTTCTTGGATGAACTAAAGGGGAGGCAAGTAATTGCATGGAAGAGGGGATATGGACCTGACTACGTCAACCTATTCGTTAAATATAAAAAAACAAGATGCGTGAGTTTGCTAGATAGCAAGGTATTCGTAACCCGATCGATGTTGGGCTTGACAAATGGGGATTGGAGAGACAGAGGGCGTTAGAGGAGGAGAGGGCAAGAAAGGAGGCAAGGGAGGAGACGAGTACAGATGCAGGTCTTGAATGACCATGTTGTTGTATTGTGTGCTAGTCAGTGCTTGAAAGCCTTTTTATTTTCATTGCCTAATTTTAAATGTAGTATAATTGCGTTGCTAACTGGTTACATTTTATACATGAAGGGATTGGATGCAGCGAGGACCATGTTGTAGTGGTGACCCATGCAAGGTATGAGGAAAAGAAGTTAGATGAGCATAGAACGCGAGCTGGTCACACCGTCCAATCTTCGATTGTCTTGGCCGATGATGGAGATGAGGATGAGGACGACACTACCTAGTTGAGCAATCTCATCGCTCTTGCTAAGGCAGGCTTGTAGGAGGAGGAGGCTAAGGATGACACTGGTAGACTGAGCGAGCTCATCATGCTAGCAGAGGCAGGCTTGCAGGCGGAGGAGGATGACGACGCGTTCTTCACTCAAGCTGTAGAGGCCGCAGATGAAGCGGAGGCCGTTTACTATAGGCGATAGATAGATCAAGGCAATGTAGGTGAGCCTAGACATATGAGCCAGATGGAGGAGGACATGTTCTTTACTCAGGTCACAGAGGCCATAGGTGAAGCGAAGGTAGCTTACGATAGGCGACAGGTAGATCAGGGCAATACAGGTGAGCCTAGCCACAACAACGAGGTAGTGGTAGAGGATTGGTACTCGAACGACGAGTTGCTTACTCAGTATGTTTTAGACTGAGGATTGGTAGAGGTGTGGTAGAGGATTGGTACAGGTGTGCTAGTTCAATGCTTTAGATTTGATATTTGTATTGTAGTAGAACTTTCTCAGTGCTGCATTGTGTTTCATTTGAACTATTTATGTATTGTACCCATGTAACAAACACTATTTAATTTTTGTAACAAACATTGTGTTATCTCATAAAACTTTTGCCACAAAAAATGGTATTATAGTGCTGCAATTTGCATGTATTTATTAGGTTCTCGGTATATAATGCTTTTGCTTTTATCATTGTCACACATTTGGGTATTACTTTTGGGTCTTAGTGTGTCCCATTGGGCCTGCTAGCATTAGGCGATAGATGCTTGGTGACCAATGAAGTTGGGCTGGTTCTGTAGTGTCCTGATGAAGCATATCTGATAGAGGGGTTTGCTAAAGAGGTTTCTTCCACAATCTATAGAGTACCCGTGTTACCAAGGGAAACATTAGCCACGAGACATGGCACGCATAATCCTTTTAGTTTGGTGCCCATCTTGTCCAAACATTATCTAGAAGACTGTACCAATCACTAATGACCTTGTGTCATGTCTATGCTCTTTTTTTAAAAAATAAATAAATAAAAAGTTGTTCTCACCATTGCGATCTTTCGAAACCCCCTAAATTATATGCATCAAAATCTTGTTGCTACTAATGCGCTCAGAAGGGAGTCTGGCCAGTGCCCAGCATGAGTTTGCCATGCCACCGTCCACGCACGTGGCTAGGCTGACCCGCTAGCTGCCATGGCACGGCAATTACAATATAGGCATCGTTACTTACAGTGTTCAAGTAATTATAACATATATGGCGACTAGTTGTTTCAAGTACATGTTCATCGAACTGTGTAGGAAATGGTGCATTACCAAGCTGAGACATCCCAATCTCATCGTAGTCCTCCTCCTTGTCCTCCTTAATGTCGTGCTCCATAGGACCCTTGCCTACATTGACAGGAGTACGAATAGAAGAGGTACCACCAGCTGTCATGTCGGAGGAACCTGCTCGTGTCGGCATAGTGCTCAAGCATAAGGAACTAGATAGGTCTAGGTCATAGGGCATCTCCCATGGAGTATCCACGTAGCTGAGCTTCTATGCTAGCTTCTTGTAGCTCCTCCTCACTTTCTACAAAAAACCACACGGATGAATGAGTCATGGGAACCATTTAACCACTGTCATGGCTTTGAGAATAGAATGTACATCAACGAAGACAGGTAGAATGCCGTGTGGCTCCCCTCTGGTCTCATGAAGTCACACGACTGCTTCATTGGACAAACTTGTCAACTGTGATGCCTGCATACACAAGCAAGCTAAGTTCATATCACTACAATTCATAGGAACTTCGATGTATAGTTGTATTGAAATTCAAATTTCATACCACATATCTCTATAGCGGGGCTCTCCGAAGCTGTCTCCATCCTTGTTGCCTCATCGTACGCATCAGCGATGTCATCCTAGTCTTTGTCCTCATCAATTGGCTTGTTAGTATAGGGGGCCTACATATGTGTGCGGGTACTCTTATGCAACCATTGGAGGTAGCGGTCAAAGTTGCATTGGTCGTGCGACGGTATCTCAATGATCAGGACCCTTTGCCGACTGTCCTAGTCGTGGATGAACGTGGCGTGCATCATGGCCTAATTCTTCTCCTTGTACCTGTTCCTTCGATCGTACCTACCAGTTTAACGTAAGTTAGTGGTTGTATGTATGCACATGACTACTAAATTATTATATTTTAGTTGTCGCACCTGTGCAACTTTTTGTTGGTTGTGTACAGCGGCAGTGGGCATGGCTGCAATCTTCCGAACTGCCTATACACTCTTATAGGGTAGTGCATCTCGACCATGTGGAAGAAAAATAGTGGCCCATTAAAAAGCCACTCGTCGGACTCTTCCTCAGTGCGAGGACTCAGGTACCCCTCTAGCTCGAATATGGACCAAGGACACCAATTCACCTAAAAGTTAGGTAACTACAGTTAGGTTTTTGGAATAATAAAAACACAACAACACCGACTAGCAATATCAAAGTGGTCGTTACCTGGTGCTGTGTCAGGATGTCTAGCGTGTCTGAGTACTACCTGTACCGCCGCTTTGGGTTCCCTCTAACTACCTCTGCTTCTTGCCAGACGTACAGAGTAGTTGGTCCTACGTCCACATGATTCCATGCCTGCAATTAATAGGATAGTCAGTCACAAGTGCGGCATCAAGTTTGAGGAAAATAAAAAATCGATGCACTTACAGGTAAACCATGAACAACGGGCCTCCCAACTGGCCATTGCTCCCAACACCAAACCTGTAATAGGTGGAAATAACCTCCTGTACAGCGTCGGTAGGCAACACAGAACTGATGATAGATCCATGCTAGGACCGCGCTGCCCCAGCTATACGTACCTATATTCTCCCATGGCTGGCTCAGTATGTTGAGGAAGGCCCAGCTGATGGTGTTACCCGATGCATCGAGGAATAGGAAGGCGCCTAAGAAGTGCCATAGACACAACCTAGCATACCTCTCGATCTCCTACTCTGGAGCGTTTGGGTGCAGCGGCACCCCGAAGTTTTCTGTTATCTAGCTTGAACTGACATCGAATGTTTTCCTAAAATATTTTGCAAACATTAAATTAGAGATGACACCGGATGTTACATGAGAGCCGAGGGAACAAAAACAAACATTAAATTAGACAAAGAGAATACACATCATAAAAGTTATGTACTACACCCTCCATCTAAATAGCAAAATAATTTGCAGAATATGTGCTGGTGTCAAAATGGTAAATGTTTGGAACATAGAAATTCTTACTTTGCTCTCTTAGCATCCTCGTCCTCGGGTAGTCTTCTGCCACAGAACTACTCCACCAAGTCCATCCAATGATCGTTATCAAGGATCCCAATCACTAGAAGACCCCCCGCCAACTGCAGACACTGAATCATCTTCACGTCCTGCATCATGATAGTCATCTCACCACGCAGAAGGTGGAAGGTGTGGGTCTCTGGCCTCCACCTATTGGTTTTTAATTAAATACAAGAAGTTTTTTTAATTCAAACAATGAGACAAATCAATGCTTTGTACTGTCGCAAACGTGTATCAAATCATACCTATCGATAGCAGCAGTGAGAATTGTAGGGTTGAGGATCGGTAGCCCAGTGTTGAATACCCGAACGATCTCAAGGAAGCCAGCACGCTGTATGTACAACCGGTATCGCTCATCCCAGAAGTGTGGCTGGTGCGTGCGTAGTCTAAGAGGTACCAAGTCCTCTTGAAGCTCTGACAGGCGCTTGGTTCGGTGGTCCTTGTCATAGGGCATCTCAAGAATGGGGTATTGCGGATGATGATCCCCCTTCTTGGTTCAAATTTCAAATGGGTATGTTAGAACAATCATTAAGAGTACTATAATATGATGGAACATTAGTGCATAAAAACAAAGTAAATGTAAAAGGAATAAAATATTATGCAAAATTAGAGAATAAACATATATCATAATAAACATAGCTCCAAGGTTCCAATGTACTAACATAGTAGTTTTAAATAGCATAGCACATAATTAACATTAATATAATAAAATGTATGCTATATGCACCTGCTGCCCTTGTCTTCTATGCCTGCTAGCCTTGTGACTAGGTTCTTTACAAATGGAGCAAAGATTCCTGCCATGTGTCTCGTTAAAGTCTCCCCCTCCGTACATGTCTTCGTTGTACCCTCTCATAACGTACATGTCCCCCTTGAGTCGCTTCTTCTTCCTCCTACCCTTCTCTACCTTCATTAGATCCAGATGTGGCATGTAGTCATAACCATGATAAGGTGGCCACTGTGTTGGGTCATGGTATGGCTCGAAGCTCCTCTCCCAAATACTAACGGTGTTCGAACAGAGATACAAGGGTGACATATATGGCAGATCCTCATAGTTATACCCTCGAACCCTGCAGGCCGTGATCATATGAGAGCAAGGGGGATGCATGATCTGAGGGATGTTGCAACTTCACTCTACTTTTTGAAGATCAACTCGGTAGTTTCGTCCACCATAACGTTCACCGCCCAAGCTTGTGCCACCCTGTCCCGTACACTAAAGATATGGCGGCGGGGTCCATACGGCTCGGTGGTGTGCTGCTTAGCCAATTCCTCAGCCTCCTTCAAATGTTCTGCTCCAGCCTTTCCAAAACTCCCCTGCTCAGCTATATTCCTCTGCGCAAGTTCCCACCTATTGACAAAATATTTGTTGCACATATGAAATGAGAACTCAACAATTTTGGACAGAGGCAATGATCGAACTCCGGTGAATACACGGTTGAAAGACTCTGAGGAGTTAGTGGTCATGATACCATATCTGAAACCTCCCTCATCATATGCTAACGCCCACTTAGCCTTCTATTCCATCTGCGCCTCTAACCAGGCCTTTCCCGCTTCATTTAGCATCTTGTCTAGTTCTCTCTTTGTCTCCTTGAACTGGTGCTTTATAAGTACACAACATATAACCTTTACCTTGTCACATACCTCCTGTTTCCTCTGACGCCGCTAGAAATTAGCGACAAAGTGTCTCATCCACCATCTGTGCACTAGAGGCAGGAACCCATCTATATGCTCAGCTACAACATTAAGAAGCCCTAGGTGACGGTTCGAGATCAAACATATAGTGTGATGGGCCAAGCACTTGTACACGTAGGAGCTGCATGAACCATGACCATGATTTATTGTTCTCTCCCTCTGCCAAAGCAAAAGCCATGGGTACTATCTAGTCCTTAGGATCAATAGCAGCAGCCATCATCAAGGTTCCCCTGTACTTTCCTGTTAGGAAAGTGCCATCAACAAGTACGACTAGCCGACAAAACTAGAATGCATGTTCCGTTTGCACAAACAACCAGAACACACAATAGAGGACATGCCTCAACGGGTCCCAAAAATACATCCCTCTGGTGTCCACAAACCATTTCAAGCCAGGGTTATAGTAATGCATTGCACATAAGATGCGGGGCACCCTGTTGTACGCTTCCTCCCAACTACCCCAACGAATTGCTAGGGCAGTTTGCTTAGCATGCCAAGCCTTTCCATACTTAACGAATTCAGATATGGACTGTTGTAACAAAGACACCAAAATATCGTTATTGTCATCAATAAGCCCCAATATACGACGGGCAAGGTAACGTGCAGTGAGCTGCTGATGATTTTCCTTCCCCCTATTTGTTAGGCAAGTGTGGGGTTCGATCACTTTACTTATCCTCCACTTACCATCACTCTGTCTCTTTCATGCATTTAACCTCCACATACAACCATTTTTGCATATCGCGTGGTACCTCAACTCCTGGTCCAAATGAGTGATAATGTACGGCCTATGGTGATACACAGCATAGTCCTGAAGGAAGAGTTTCATCTCTGACATTGTATTGAATATCATCCCCTTCCTAAGAATTTCTTTCTAATGGTCATACAACGATTTCCTACATATCTAGAGACCGGTGTCACAAACTACCATATCCATCATGCTGACATCCCTATAGTTCGGAACGCCCCTAAAAGGTACGTTCATCGACCTTAGTTGCTCAAGATCAGTCGCTGTGTAAGGTGGTTGTGGAACATACTGCTGCGCTTCGCTAATTTTGCCCCATGAATCATAAGGGGTATCATCTGCTGGCAAATCTGTGACTAGTCTACCCTGAGCCTAGATAGCATGCAAAACCTTAGTTGGTACTGGTAATGGCATACCATGAACAGGTACTAGCATGGCATCAACCGGTGTGGGCATAGCATGTCTACCTCCCTGGTCATCATTTGAATCGTCCGAATCACTGCTAACTACATCACCGATCCTATCATCCTCCTCTTCCAGTTCGAACTCGTTCACATCGAAGTCATTGCTTATACAGCCTACTTAACTTGAATGAAACTGCTCCTACATCAATTGACCGTCCAAATCCATGTTACCCTGAGTTGCTTCCCCTTCGACCCCTAATTCTTGCTCATTGCCTCCAACACCGTCAATGGACAGCCCGTCCAGGACACTCTGCATCCTATACCCATTCTCCGCCACCACATCAGTCATGTGCACATTGGAACCATGAAGCACCCTATTGTAGCAGGACCAGTGAGTAGGTTCGCACAAGGGCATCAGGACATAGTGTGCCCTAGTCTTCCCAGTATCAAACCTACCCTTCAGTGTGAAATCACCGTCAAACTTTGCATTCAAATGGACACAAAGTTCATTGAAACTAGGAGGTTCATCAAACCATTCCAATTCTTCTTCTATATCCTCAAACATACCATCTTCTCTCCTAACACTTCCTCCGTAAAAAAAACTCTAACACAACAATCCATCTACAAAAGTATTTCAACAAACTTCATCAAGTCATCGAAATCGTCGTACGTACTGTCCATAGTAATAATAATACCTCTTCTAACTATAACTATACTAACTAATCTAATATTAACACCTATACAAGACTAACTAAAACAACTAATTATACTAAATACAATAACTAACTAGACTCAGTAACTGTACTAACTAAACTAACTAACTATACTAACTTACTATATTGCCTATACTAACTAAACTAACTAATTTTACTAACTATACTAACTTTACTTATTGTACTAACTTACTATACTAACTAATCATTCAAACTAATTTTGCATCTTAACCCTAAGTAACAACAATTTTGATTCAATCAACAAATACACAAGGGGAGTACCTTGCAGTAGCAGCGTGCTCTCGTCCTCGTGGTGGCGGCGCTCGTCCTCGCGGCAGCAGCGTACGCTCGTCCTCACAGCGGCGACGCTCATCCTCGCGGCGACGGCGCTCGTCCTCGCGACAGCAGCGTGCGCTCATTCTCACGGGGGCGACGTGCTAGACTAGGACGGGAGGCGGGTGCCGTGGGGGGAGGCGCGGGCACTAGCTTCGGCGGCGGCGACAGTTGGTGGACGCAAGATAGATGGAGGGGCGCGTGACAATGGGGAGCGGTGTACAACGGCGGCGCGACAGTGAGGGCGGCGGCGTGGCAGTGAGGGCGGTGGCAGGCGGCGGTCGTGCGTGGTGCGATGGCGGCGCAGCGGCGTGCGTGGCGCGGCAGTGAGGGCGGCGGCCGTGCGTGGCGTGGCGGCGGGTGGCGGCAGTCATGGGCGCGACAGCATGCGTTGGGCGGTGGCGGGCGTGGTGCGGCGGTGAGGGCGGCGGCGGGCGCGCCGGCGGGCCGTAGGCGGCGGGCGTGCGGGGCCGAGTGAGAGAGATAGAAAAAGGGAAGAGAGAGCCGCATCACGGGCCTTTACTGGGGCCTGCCGCGCCGTGATCTGTGGCGCGGTAGAGCTATGCCACTTCACCGGTCACTGCCACTGTGGCAGCCTGGCCGCGCCGCCATGCATGGCGCGGTAGAGTGTTTTGGCCGCGCCATGTCAGTTGGCGCGTCAAAAATGTTAGTTTTGAAGAAAAAAGTGTCAATTTTAAAAATAGTTTAAAAAGTGTTAAAAATAATAATAAAATCCTCGTGGTTACAGTCTTCACCTGGAGAGCGTCTGCACGGCAACCAAAGTTCTCTTGACCAACCAAAGTGGTGCGCTGGACCGATACATGCTACCTCTCCGAAAGAGCGTAGGTGCACGCGCTGGCGGTCTTCGTGGAGACTTCATCCTCTGGTGAAGCTGCCGCGAGAGCTAGAGGCAAAGGCCCTCTTGCAGGGGCTCCAGCGGTCCGGTCGGGTGACGATGGGCTCCTCTAGCATCGGATCATCCGTGATGTTGTAACCGACCTATCCTAAGTCCGGGCGCAGTGACACCATCAATGGGTAGAGCCCAAAAAGATCCTTCTAGGCCTCAGCTCGAGGGTCAGCTCGTCATGGCTAACACGTGCCACGGCTACGACGAAGAGGTCGGCTAGGGCTAGATACATATCTTTTGATATATATGGATATATGTTAGGTACAATACAAAACAAAACGATTATATTTAAAAAGGTTAAATGATTTACAATTTTAGAAACAGATGGTACAAACTATGGAGCGTTCTCATGCAACGTGATGGCTGTCATCAAAATTGTCGGCTTCTCGCAAATTGAATTTTTTTTTCACAACCAGCTGGTAGTGGCAACCGGCACGGATCCCTTCAAAACGCTGAAAAGTGGCCAATTTGTCTTCACTGAGATTTGAGATCACATTGAGCCATATATGCAGCGCTTGACGCCTGAAGATGCACATCCATAAAGACGAGCTTCTTTTTCTCGAGTTCGAGAGCGCCCACTACCGCAGAAGGGCTATGCATCTCTCGCATTGCAAGCACCACAACTCTTATCTTTCTGTATGAAACACGCGTCATTTCAGTATTTCACACATATTTCAGCACAATTATTCGTCTGACCTCTCTTTCTACTCTTTACAATTCAGGGGGCGGTCAAATGGAACGCAGTGCACGACTGCAAGTTGTGATTTGTGAATGCCGGCCGGATAACACTCAAAATAAGCACCAAGTGATGAATCTTTTCAGAAGATAGCTCTCAGACGACTGAAAAGACACGCACTGAGACACACATTGGACGTTAGTACAAACCAAAAAAAAAAGACACATTGGACTGATCCAATCGGGTGGATCACAGGAACATTTAACCTAAAAAGATTGTGGCCAGTGACTAGGTTCATAGCTTATCCGAGCATCATCGATCTTTGATTAGACCTGCATGACCTACCGTGGGGTAATTAATTAAGTGCTTAAAGACGGTGCAAATTAATAAAACTTTTCGAGATGCCTTTCAATTTGTTGGTTGGGTAACCGCGTTGTAGGTAGTATAGTTGCTCCGTTTAGAGAGTGAACTTTAAGGATTCTTCTATGTAGCTAGATGCATGGCTCCGTAGTGAATAGGGGATGCGGTGTAGAGGCTAGTTTCCTGAATATCGCGTTATTATCCAAGTCGCACGGTAGTGTACAATGTTTCTCATGTCGGTGCATTTTGAATCAGTGGTCCAACTGGCAAGGCGCCTAGGGCCTGTTCGGCTGGTATTAAAGTTGGCTGAAGCTGTTTTGTTGTAAGAGAAAAATAATATAGATTCTAACTGATAAGGCGACTGATAAGTTCAAGCGAACATGCCTGGTTGTTGGATTTAAAAAGACTACTCATTATTTATTTAATTAAAGTAAACAAATATCAAGATCTATAATAAATGCTTAGTGAGATAAATGTTTAATCTCGCATAGGAAATGGACTAGAGATCGACTCAACTTAAATGGATGGCTATTATTACTTCCATTGTTGAGAGGTTGAGAAAGGTAGAAGACACATCCCGAGCTAAGCTATATAAGTGATTGATATCAGTTACTGGTAATTGCTCGGCTTCCCATCCATCTCATGGCTGCCACATATATTGTATTGTTTTCTATATTAAAATATACCGAATCATGCTTAAATATCTAACAATCCAAAAATTTGATAGGTATTTTTTGGTTGCTTGCTTTGCTGCTGCGACTAAGCCAAACGTGTGTGAAATGAACTACATGATATGGACGGCTCACTCCAAAGGACATATTCGAGGTCAATGATACCCTGTTTTGATGTGCCATAATAAGCATCGCATATATCTTATTGTTTTGCAGGATTAAAATAAACCAAATTATGTTTAAATGTTTAACAATCTAAAAATCTGATAGGCATCTTTTGGATACTAGTTTTACTACCACGATTAAGTCAAATGTGTTCCATAGAACAAATTACAAGTTATGGCGCGCAAGAACAACACTGCGGCTGGCAGCCATTCGTGTTATTTATGTTGCACAAGGCAAACCCGTGGGTCCGCTCAACCTTTAGGAGGAGACTGTGTTTAAGAATGGCAGCGGATCGGGTTCGGGGCGGATATCCGCGGGTTTTGGGTCCGTGGTTTTCGATTTCGGTTCCTGGTTTTCGCCCACGGATTTGCGGGTTCGGATACCCGAAATACCACGGTTTTGGGGCGGATCCTGAATTTCATCCGTGGAGCTCCATTCGGGGGCCCAAAATATTGAGCCCACCAGAAGCCCAACTAAGAACCCTATTATATAATCCAGAAATCCTTGTTGCTCAGTGCTCAGCCAACCCTCAATCGCTCATCCGCACCCAGGCCAGGAGCCCCGCACCGCCGCACGGCGGCCGCACGCCCGCACCCACCCGACGCCCCGACGGGCGACCTCGTCAGCCTCGCCAGTCCGCGACGGTGCAACCTTGCCGACCTTCCCCGCACCCCATCCGCAACCTCGCCGGCCTTCCCCGCACCTCGTTCGCGACCTCGCCGGCCTTCCCCGCACCTCGTTCGCTACCTCTCTCTCTCTCTCTCTCTCTCTCTCTCTCTCTCTCTCTCTCTCTCTCTCTCTCTGGCGGCGTGCGGCCTCCTCGGCCCTGTTCCTACATCCGCCGACATGGGCGCACATGGCACGGGCGCGCACAGCAGAGGTCCAGTTGGCGGATCCCTAACGGCGCTCTGCCCTCGGCGGCTGGCGGCTCGAGAGCGGGCAGTGCAGGGGAGGCGCGCGACCTGGCGGAGGAGAGAGAGGGCGGCGGCGCTGGCGCATCCCTTCCCTAGATCTCGAATTTTCCGGGTTTCGGATTATCCGTTAGGTTTCGGGGATCCACAGGTTTCGGTTTCGGGGATGGATTTTCACCCGAATTGTTGTTCGCGGTGGTTTCAGGTTTTAGGTTCGGGTTTCGGTTTTGGGTGCCCAGACACTCCACCCGATCCGAACCCGCCCCGTTGCCATCCTTAACTGTGTTCGGTATTTTCAAAAAAAGAAAAAAAAACTGTGGGCCATATGTTCGGAAGGCACACCCTTAGGTGGACATGTGACTAAGGGTACGACCGGAGCTTGACCACCCATTTGTGGCACTGTAGTGGAAAGCTAATGTGTTAAGAGTAGGGTGTGCATGTATTTCCTTCGAGCAAAGTAAGAACTCCAGTAGCCTGGCCTTAAGGGCCTGGCCTTAAGGTTGCCATGCACAAGGTATGAAGTGCTCCATAGTTCAATAGTAATATTGGATTGCAAATGGTTGACAGAGGTGATCTATCGGCGTTGCAGAAGTGCCTTCAATACGGGCTCACTAGCGCTAGTTTGGAAACTCAATCATCTTGAAAAGTTGGGATCTTTGACTTTTTTCAGGGCGAGCCATTCATGCGATGTCATTTGAATAAACCATTTAGTTCTCCATGGAGGACTTTCCATCTCTAGGTTTGCCTCCCTCTTCCTTCCAAATTAGGCCTCGTTTAGATTGTGAAAAAATTTCAACCCAGTGAATAGTAGCACTTTCGTCTTATTTGACAAATATTGTCCAATCGTGGACCAACTAGGCTCAAAAGATTCATCTCGTGATTTCGAATTAAACTGTGCAATTAGTTATTTTTTTTTTGCCTACATTTAATACTCCATGCAAGCGGCTAAAAATTGATGTGATAGAGAGAGAGTGAAAAAACTTGGAATTTGGATGGCATCTAAACAAGGCCTTAGACAGGGGCATTGAATCACTTATGACCTTAGCTAATGATCAGAGTAGGAGCATGTTAGGTACTTAGGTAACCCGGGCAATTCCTAGATTGGCGAGCAGCTAGATCTAGGCGGTAGCGGCCAGGACTCGATCTGATAGGCCCCCAAGTCCATGGCAGGGAGGGCTCGAGGTGGTGACGCGGATGGGGTTGGGGTTGTGGTGGTACTAGAGTGGTGTTGGACATGGTGAAGGAGCAGTGACAGTGGGTATTTGGACCTCACCCGTATTGCCATTGCTCAAATATTCACGTGTATTCATTGTTTCCGAATTGTTTTTCCTTCCTCATCGGTTGACCTATATAGTTATTAGCAAATGTGATTGTGCCTTGCAACAGAACGTATACCTTGTTGTGCACACACCTTTGTTCTAGGACGTAGGTCGTAGGGACCTAAAAATTCCTTATATTCTAGGACGTTGGGACCAATATATTAACAATATTGAAGACGATGGGCATTAAACTCAAGAAATTGAACCTAGTTGTAGACATGTTTGTTCCGGTCCATAATTGCATCTGCCCACAGATAATAACCTAGGGTCTTAGATTTCGGCATGGCCTAATAATCCTAAGCTGTGGCTATATCAAGGGTGACATGAAGATAAGGCTAGTCTTAGTGGGTTAATGGGCTGCCATATAGACTTTTTTTATAACATGACAATGCTTTTAAGAAGAGAGAGAGAGAAGAAGTGAGGTTCATCTAGATAAAACTCTCTAACACGGTTACCAACTTCATGTGAGTCATAAAATCAAATATGTATGAAACTATAGAATGAAAATATGCATTGAAGATGAATGTTTCATCAATATTTCCATTTTTTACATGATGTGCCAGTCTATTTGGAAACAACGTCATAAAACTCTCCATCGAGAACGACCTAAGAGCTCTAGGATGTAAAGTTCGTGTAGTGCACATAGTAGTAAGATAAAATCGCGCTTGGCCAATGGTCGTGCTTTTCGTTGTGCTCTGCGTCTCAGCGGCGGCGGCCATAGGCCACAGCTTTCCGTGCGGACAGATGAGCTGAAAAGGTCGCGCTCCGATATGGATCCAACGATGAGGAGATCATCACGGGGAGAAGTTAACATCGATCTCTGCCTTAGTTTTGACAGAATTGAACATCCAGTCGGAGTTAATAAGCTACCCAGCGCAAGAAACGCATGCAGATGCATGCGCCGACTCCAGGCCAACTTATATATTATATATATATGCTCGATATATATATATATAACTACTATCCTGTAGCTGGCTACAGAATAACTTATTCTGTAGCCACTTTGAGTTACGATAATTACTATGTTATTTTACGAGATTATAGTAACTCCTTACTAAGTGGTTTAATATAACGTTATGGTAAATATCCTCATGTGTTATAGTAACCCAACTATCGTAAATATGTATTTATATTATGGTAAATTAGTATATAAAATTATAGTAAATGGAGGTGGCTACAGAATAATTTATTTTGTAGCCGGCTACTGAATAGCCTCTCCATATATATATATATATATATATATATATATATATATATATATATATATATATATATATATATATATATATATATATATATATATATATATATATATATATATATATAGAACTACTATCCTATAGCTGGCTGCAGAATAACTTATTCTGTAGCCACTTTGAGTTACGATAATTACTATGTTAATTTACGAGATTTACAGTAACTCCTTACTAAGTGGTTTACTATAACGTTATGGTAAATATTCCCATGTGTTATAGTAACCCAACTATCGTAAATATGTATTGACATTATGGTAAATTAGTATATAAAATTATGGTAAATAGAGGTGGCTACAGAATAACTTATTTTGTAGCCGGCTGCTGAATAGCCTCTCCCTATATATATATATATATATATATATATATATATATATATATATATATATATATATATATATATATATATATATATATATATATATATATATATATATATATATATATATATATATATATAGCTGGCTGCAGAATAACTTATTCTGTAGCCACTTTGAGTTACGATAATTACTATGTTAATTTACGAGATTTACAGTAACTCCTTACTAAGTGGTTTACTATAACGTTATGGTAAATATTCCCATGTGTTATAGTAACCCAACTATCGTAAATATGTATTGACATTATGGTAAATTAGTATATAAAATTATGGTAAATAGAGGTGGCTACAGAATAACTTATTTTGTAGCCGGCTGCTGAATAGCCTCTCCCTATATATATATATATATATATATATATATATATATATATATAGGGAGAGGCTATTCAGCAGCCGGCTACAAAATAAGTTATTCTGTAGCCACCTCTATTTACCATAATTTTATATACTAATTTACCATAATGTCAATACATATTTACGATAGTTGGGTTACTATAACACATGGGAATATTTACCATAACGTTATAGTAAACCACTTAGTAAGGAGTTACTGTAAATCTCGTAAATTAATATAGTAATTATCGTAACTCAAAGTGGCTACAGAATAAGTTATTCTGCAGCCAGCTATAGGATAGTAGTTATATATATATATATATATATATATATATATATATATATATATATATATATATATATATATATATATAGGCCTTGAGCGAGATGAAGATGTCAGTGTCCTTCTTGCCTTTCTCCTAGTTATCAAAATTTAGTGACGCAGATCGTCGACTAAGACAAACACAAAAAGTGTAGTAATCCGAAGCAGATGATTCCGATCTACACAAGTGCAAGTTGTTTCCACGTAAGCAGGCTACACGGATGGATGGATGTTTAAAAGCCTCACGGGCTCACGATGCCATGCATATCTAGGCACGGCACCCCTATATAAGACCCGTTCTGACTAGTAAATCTTACACACAGAACACGAGAGCTACCTAGCTAGCTCGAGTACATACGTACTACAGAGTTCCAGGGTTTATATAGATAGACCAGGCCGGCTCACTAATCTTGAGCTGAAAATTCGAGGAAGAAATTAAACATGGCAGGAACCTGCGCGAGGCAACTTTTTTGCGTCGTGCTGCTGCTCACCGCCGTCGCCGTCGTGCTCGTGCAGCACACCTGTTCGGCCCGGCCGCTGCAGCAGGACGCGCCGGTTGCGGAGGGTTCCGGCGGCCTCCTGCACGCGGCCGCCGTGCAGGTTCACGTGGATGCCGGAGCAGCGGCGTTTGGCAACGGCGGCGCGGCGCAAGATCAGGGAGGTGACGCCGCCGGCATCGCCGTGCCATACGAGGATAAGCGGCTGAGCCCCGGAGGCCCAGATCCCCAGCATCACTAACGGTAGCCTGATCATTATCAACACAAATCGATCGGTCGTTTCGGGCAGTTCAGTCAACACCGTACCAGTCTATATCCAAATCGTGCATTTTGGACATATATATCGAGCCCTTCTGAAAGAAAATGTAACACTCCGTGGTTTCCTAGAATATGGGCACGTTTGTAGCTTCTTTTTATTTTAAATATAAAGAAATAAGAAGATGTATCAAAACCTATAGCCTCTACATTACAAGATATTGCGAGACGTCCCAACGTATGTATCCTTGGGATATTATACTGAATAATTACTGAGATGATATACTATATACAGAAATGATATACAACACATATGTTTTAGCACAAAAAATACATGGATTTTTTTTGTCTCTCTCTCCCGCTTTCTTTCTCACCGACGACGGCGACCGGCGAGCTCACCCGGCAGTGGCGGCGGGCGCGGGGAGGCGCCGGATCTGTGATTTGTCCTTCCATAGAAAAAAAAATTATGATCTGTGATCTGTGGAGGCTGGAGGCTAGAGATTAGGGTTGAAAACGGATCGGATACGGACGGATATTACCGATATTACATTTGTTTTCATATTTCTGTCTAGATTCTGATTCGAATACGGATAGTGTCAACTATGTCGGATAGGATACGATTGGATATCGACATCATAAATATACGATTTGAGTATTCGGATACGGATACAGTATCGGATGTTGGATATCCGGACTCGGATACGGACAGATCTCAACCCCTCTAAACGGATTCGGTTTCGAATATGGTCAGAAAATATCCGTACCGTTTTCATCTCTACCAGAGATAGAAGAAGGGTGGAGGCTGTTGGATCTTGATCCTATGGTGCAAAAAAAAATTCATGTGTTAAAACTGCATAAAACATACAGTTAACATCTCCTGTTTTCCAGCTAATCATAGTGTATGCAAGTATGTCTGAACATGGCTGGACCAGTTCACTGTTTTTGGGGCACTGGTACAGTGGAACTGCACTCGCACCAGCTGCTACTCAATCTATCACTTTTTTTTATCCCCATGCATCTTTTGAAAAAAAAAATTGATCAGCGTGCAGTGCTAGCGTGTTCGGCTAGGCTTATACGATCGAATACGATCATGAATTATAAGTTGAAATAGTATTTTTCTCTCACACCAAATTAGTCAACAATAAATAATCCACGATCGTTTACGACTAAAAGAACATGTTATCCCAAGCATACGTCCTGGACTCATGGGCTCCATGGCCACTCCGAATCTGAAACGCGGACGGTACTATTTCTGGCCGACATGAGGCGGCCCACACAGACTGCTCCTGCTCGTTAATTTCGCAGGGTGCCGAGATTTGACACGAGGGGCACACGACCATGACCGGAGTGCCCCGTGAGAATAATGATGGTCAACGCCAGTACCGAATTTTTTATTTTTTAGTCTTTTTTTTCAAAAAATTTCATAAATATGCTCTAGAGGTATGCTTTCAATATCTGAATCTTTACCTCGGCGCCATCGATGGTGGCGCCAAGCTTACACGTCTCGACGCCAAAGAATTTGGCGTCTAGGTCGGAGGGCCACGTCGGCATCAAAGTAGAGCCAGGGGTGACACGACAGCTAGCTCGACACCATGAATCTTGCGCCAAGCTTGGCCCCGAGTTTGGCGTCATAGATCCTGGCGCTGAGGCGGCCTTACAGGTGGGTCCTTTTCCTTTCTCTCTTCCTTCCTTTCATTTTCCTCTCTTCCTTTCTTCTCTCTCGCCCGACGCCTCCCGTCACCGGCGCCACTCCCGCCTCCGCGCCCCGCGCCTCGTCCCGGCCGCACCACCGCCCCGGCCCAGCCCGACCCGACGTCCACGCCCTGCACCACCGCCGCGGCATGTCCGCGCCCCTCGCCCCCCGTCCCGTCGGCTGCTCGGCCGGCTGTCCCACATGCCCTGGCCGGCCGTCGCACCCCCTCGAGGCGGCCTCCCGGCGCGGCCATCCGCGGCCCATGCCCGTCCCGCAGCGGCAGGCACCAAGGGGCGTTGCTGGCCTCTCCGTCCTCCACGTTCCGGGCCGAACGCGTAGGTCGTTCTCCGCCACCGCGTCCCACGTGATGAGGACATCACTTCTTTGGATGTATCCGCTGATCTTTCAACCGGCATGCAAGGTCCAATGACCCGGGCTCGAATGCGTCAACTCAATTTAGAGGTGAGCTCGTTCTTAAACGATCATTTTCATACTTTTAAGAATAGACTACTACCTAATGATGTTATCTTGCTTAGGAACATTAGAGAGGGTCATGAGGGACTTAGAGGAAGAGGTGGAGGCATTGATGACCAGCAAGGATGTTCAACAGAAACCGAAGGCCCAGTCCAACATGATTTCGAGTCTGCCTCGTCCTCCAGGATCAGTCTGCCTTAAACTGGTCACCCAGGACGCATCCGGACTCCGTTTTCGACGATCCATATATGGTTGGAAAGCTAATTTGATAAGAAAGACAATCCAAGTGGTCCCACGTCAAAAGCCCTTCAGAATCAGTGGGAATCATCAAAACAAGTCAGCGTCCAGAATCTGTCAGGGTGCTGCGACACCGTCTTTTGGTCCGTTAGACCGTGTATCGTGTTGGGCCCATTAGGGGACGCATCCAGGGTAGACGACGATCCTAAGACCTTTATAATCATACGCCGCCGCCGTCATTAGGTTTTGGATTTTGCTTAGATTAATCTGTCAAGAACAATTTCACCGTTCATCGGTTCGTGAGACCCCAACTTTGTGATATTAATCATTCATCTGTAATTTGGTTGCTTTCTTTCTTGTTCTTACTTGTGTTCTTCGTTGCGCAGACAAGGATTAGCCTTCTTGGCGAGGTCAACCGGATACGTGTCTCAGTTGATAACCAGAGGAGTTATGGTGCTAAGATTGCAGGGTTCGATCTGAAACCAGATTGGTGTGTTATTCTCCGCCACAACGATAGTTACCTGTACCTGATGGAAGATAAGGATCTCCATTTCCATTAAGTGGTAATCAGAGCTAAGGTATACCGTCAGGTTCAAATTTATCCCCTAGTTTTGAGTGTTTCGCATTCGTCCCATAGTCCAGTGCCATTTTTTCATGTCCTAGAACCTTCCGCGCCATAGCCTTTGCATATTTCAGTTTCAGAGTCTGTCGTGTTGAGTTTGTGTCTTGGTCAAGGTCTTGTTGCTGGTTAGGTCGTGTTAGAGTCCAGTTCATGTGTTTTTCCCCATCGTTTCCATCAAATCCTTGTTGTCGTGACCAATTTTATATGCATTGTTCCCGTTTTGTCCTCTAATTCGGAGTCTGTTCTTAAAACTGGTCTAGTTTTCGCATACGAATTCGGATTTCGACGTTTCATATATCAAAATCGATCAGAAAAAAAATTCGGATCCGTCCATCCCTGGCTTTGCTTGGGTCAAAACATTTTAATTTAGTCAAAAACTGGTCACAAGAAACTCCTTTCATTTGTTTAAGCTCATATTTTCTGTGGTTACCTCTTTTGTGCTTCTAAGTGAATAAAAATATAAAAAAAGAAAAAGAAAAAGTCAAAATTTCCCAAAAAACAACGATAGCCCAAAAAATAGAAAAAAATTACCATGGCCCTCCACCGTGCCCGGCGCCTCCTCTGCTCTCCACTGCGTCGTGCACTGCCATCGTTGGACAGGTAAATTTCGTGTATATGCAATGTAGTTAGATAGGGAGGTTGAATTGTGGTGTAGTAGTTAGTTTATTAATGTACTTAGGATGGTAATGTGATAACCTATTAAGTTTAATTAGTTGGTGATCTAGAGATTAGGTGATAACCTAGTTAGATTATTTACTTACTTAGTTAGCTATCTACTTAGTTAGTTATGATAACCTATTTAGTTTAATTAGTTGATGATGTAGTGATAATAAGGTGATAACCTAGTTGTTGGACATGTATCGAGCTAGCTATTATGTTATTTACAAAGCTAGCAGTTACCTAGTATGTAGTTGTTGGCACGTAATTTGGACTAAACGAAATGTGTTTGGATTTGTGTATGAAATAGATGGACAACCTAGTGAGCATATATCATGGAGGCACCGTAGAAAGAGATTGCTATGGATATGTTGAGTTTAGTGACATGTAAAGCGTGCCTATGTTATTCAATGAGAAGCCTTCATTTAGTGATTTGGTTGTAAGGGCTCAGGAGGAGCTACATTGCCATGATGATGATGGCATCGCAGTTGAGGGTGTACTTCACCTAGGTTTCCCTCTCAACATCCTTAGGAAGATGATCCCAATTGGGTGTGCAGACCAGTAGGAGAACTATGTGAGATCGGCTATGAAGTGACAGTTCCAAAGTTTGGACGTGGTTGTGTATCGGGTGTTAGTTGATCCCATCCCTCGTGGGTTTTCCTCACCAATGGGTCAGTAGGCACACTTCGACCCTCCTATCCTGGAACCTGATATGGATGTGGAGGTTGCACCTACGGTTCTCGATGCTCAATCTGCCCCCAATGAGCTAGTTGGACATGCTTGTCCGACTCATGATGTTATGGTAGATCCTCTGCATAAGATCCCTTTGACACAGAATCATCCAAGCGTCTTATCTGCATAGTTATTGGGAGCTTACTCCCTTCCTTACATCTATTTTTTTATTCTTTCCTCATTTTTCTACTTATATTGCAGGAGACATTCCTGACAATGTGGATGTGCCCCCTGTTGCTGCGTAAGACACTATGGAGATGGATTCCGTGGCTCCAATAGTGTTAAAATTATGAATGATTCGGAGCCATATGAGATGGCAAGGGCTCTTGATTCTAATGATGATCGCCCTATTGGAGAGCTGATAGAGAGTGATGTTGAGATGCTAAGGCGTATCTTTCCCAGCCACCGTGATTCAAGAGTTCACGAGTTCAGCGATCTTGCTCATTCCGATCAGGCGTGTGCAGAAGGACATTATGATGAGCTCCTAGAAGCTCCTGAGGCCAGCCCTAACATGGTAATTGAGAAGGGTAGGATATTCAAGGACCTCCCTGCATTGAAGAGGTGATTGCAGGCATTTGCAGTGATATGAAAGAGACCTTACAATGTCCTGTATTCATATGTGGAGCACCGTTAAATAGTTGTGTGTGACAAGGAACGCTGCCCATGGAGGGTTTATGCAAGGAAGCAAAAGGTTATCGGAAAGTGGAAGATCACAAAAGTTGTCGGGCCACACAATTATGCTGACCATGTGCTGACACTAAAGCATCGACAGTTGATATCTACCCTCATTGCCAAATGGTTGATGGGAATATTGCATGGAGAACCCAACATTAAGGTTAGGACAATTATCAGGACCGTTGAGGCGTTGTATGGAGGTTATGTGATAACTTATGGTAAAGCTTGGAGGGCTAAGCCGCGAGCGTAGAAGATGATATATGGAGACTTTCATTATGAACTATTGTGGACTGTATGGATTATTATTATCGACTATGAACTACTATGAACTATAATTATGGACTCTGTGGACTATTAATATGCTCATGTATATGGTTTCAGATGAATGTGGCATATATTTGTATGTTTGAACATGTTGTATTGAGGTTAAATATTCATCTCATATTTGTGTATGGATTGCATCAAAAAATAGGGGACATTTTGCCAAAATTTTCTACCTAAAGTACGTATTAATCAGCGCCATCAGTTTTTCCGGTTCATTAAGTAATCAATTTGTTTTTTGTTATGAGTATGCATGCATGCCTCTCGGCCTACCGCATTGGTTGAGATTATATTTTCTTTCATGCAAAAGAACCGAACATGATTATGTACCACATTGGTTGAGATTTTTTTTCTTTTCTTCCATTTTATGCAAAAGAATTGAACGTGATTACGTACATTGCATGCGTGAGAGCCAATCTTGCATGCGAGTGGCCGAGCACTGAGCCGCAGCGGAGTAGACTAGCGGGCAGGTACATTTATGCCATCGTCTCCAACTGCAGCTAGTAAAATAATGTAGCATTTATAGTGATTTGTCATGTCACCATCAAATAGACTTTTCAGTGTCTTTCGAAATAGTGATTGAAGTCTAAAATCGAATAGGCTTTTCATTCATGGAATCTAGGCTCTCCAGTGTCCTATGATGTAGGCTTTTCAGTGATTCTAAGTAGACTTTCCAGGAGCATTTACAGCAAAATACAAACGGCTAGCAAACCTACCTCCGCCTATATATATGCGTTCTAGGATGCATTGCTAACCAAAAAAAAAACCAAACTAGTATTCGGTTTTGTTGGAGTAGAAATGTCTGGAGGTTCATCTAGGAAAGGGTTTCAGGAGTGGGAGAGGAAAGGGGGGACAAAGGGAACTCCCATTGTGTGGGAGGGGTCTCTTGGGCCTGATTTCTTTGAGGAACCAGTGTATCATTTTCCCCCCGAGAGCAAGAGTGATTTTACTAAAGAGTGCCCTCTTATAGGATACGATAACAGGAAGGAAGATTGGTCAAAATGCATGCATGGTGAGGATTGCTTAGTGCAGATGTTCACCAAGGGGGTCGATGGAGGTCGCTGCTTCTTTAAATGCCCGCGAGCATGGGTAATTGCTATTATATTTTGTTTGTTAAATATGTTTCTCGAATACCCTTACAACTCACAGGACATACTTACTGTAGTCTTCTGAGTTCGAAGAAAATTGCGAGTTCACTAGGTGGGTCGATCCTCGACCAATTTATCCGCATCAGTAGTACATCTACTATCTGTAGGATCAAATCTTCAATCTACAAAGGGAAATTAGCAGCGAGTACAAGGAAGACGAAGATGACGACAACAACAATGGTGCAAGTTCACATGAGGCACTCTGCAATGATCCATATTGCACCTGTCCTAATCACAAGAACAAGGGGCCTCCGCCGTTAGCTATGCCACTACCACCACCAACAATGGGAGGCTACTATGGAGAAGGTGCAACACAATTTACTATGTGGCCACACTAACACTACTAGGACGACCCTATCTTATTCACATGGCACATCCATGTGTTTGTTGTTTGGTTTAATTACCTAGGGCATGTTAGGTTTAGTCGAAGGAACTATGTACCCTTGTTTGGTACATGTTCTCACATGCCATTTCTTGTGCTTGTTGTTCACTACAATTACATAAGGCATGTTAGGTTTAGTTCAGGACCTTTGTACCCTAGTTTGGTACATGTTCTCACATGCTATTTCATGTGTTGTGTGTGTTGAATTATATAATGCCCTACTTCGTTAGGTTTTGTTTGCAGCACGTGATCACATTTCACTGCATTCACAATATTAAACTGAATATTATGACCACAAATAATGAAAACAACTACATAATGAAAAGTCCAATACTATGATATATTAAACAACACAATAATACTAGAAGTACGTGCCGACAAACTAAATAACGCAGTACATGACCTAAGCATGCCCATACTTAAAGTGCATTACATGACAACACAATGAAAAGTCCAACAATAGATAATATTGTTCATGAATAAACCATAGAATTAGCAAGTAATGGAGACTACTGAGTGCAACGAGGCCACTTTCCCTTCCTCGGAGCATCGAGATTCTCCTCCATCGCTGTTTTTGCTCGGCGTGCACACTCAAGCTTCTTCTCCCTCTCCTCCCTGTACGCAGCAACATGCCTCCTTTCCTCCTCTTCTTTGTGCTCCTTTTCTACAGCCTCCTCTCTGCGTCTCTTCTCAATCATCTCCTTGTCCTTTGCCTCCCACCGCAACAGTTTCTGTATCCATTCCTTGTCTTCAAGCTCGATCCCAGTGTTGATCCACTGCTCAAAATCACAGAGCGGTGGAGGGGTCTACAACAAATGCAATTGTTACAAAACAAAAAAAATCATGCAAGATGTCATATGACACAAAATAATTATTCAACAATATCAATTTCTCACCATCTTGTTAATGCGGCGCTGACGAAGTGTAGGCTCAAACGTAAAATTGGAACACATCCAATACCTCTGCCTATACGTGTTCTCTTTATCAGACTTGGCTACCTTGCAAGGATCATCGCAAAAGCACATGAGCACTAGAACATCACTAGGCAGAGGCAATGGGTCGAAGGCATTTTTGGTCATCCGGCCATAACTACAATTTACCCATTTTCGTTCTAAGAACCGAAAGCAATTAACATTAAACCCTATACCTAGGGTTTCCCATTTGATCCACAACAATGAACCCATAACATAACAACGTGCGCTGAGGTTACCTTGATTTGCTAGCTTTTTCACGCCTTGGCATCCTACGGTTGTATAATATAAATATTAAAATTATATGAAACCCTAAGTAATGATAATTCTTAAGTTGAAAAATCCGACTAATATATACCGAATCGATGTGAAAAAACTAGGAGGGAGCGAGGATACCTTGCTCTCGAAGATCTATGGATCAAATCAAAGTTTCCAAGGTCCAATCTGTCAATTCGTGAGGTAGGGCAAAGTGGGGAAAGAAAAAACCCAAGAGGAGAAAGAAGAGGAAGAAGGCTCGGGCAGGAAGGTTGGGCGCCGGGTTAAAACACCACCTTTGGCGCCATAGATCTTGGCACCGAGAACGGCGCCAATAACCCCGGCGCCATGCTGCCTGCCAGGTCAGCGTCCACACCGCCAACGTGGCCCTAACCTAGACGCCAAACCCTTTGGCGCCGAGACTTGTAAGCTTGGTGCCACCAATGATGGTGTCGAACTAAGGGTCCAGATTTTAAAAGCATACCTCCAGGGGTATATTTATGAAAAACTTTCAAAAAAGGGCCAAAAAAATAAAAAAGTGGGACGCCAATATGTTGAAGTTCTTTCTTGAAAGGGCAGCGAGAGATTTGCTGCAAATATATTAGTAGGGAGGGAGACAAAGATAAATGTTGAAGTGTAAGCCTTATTTGCCATAGCTCCATCTACCGTACTTAGATCTAGATCGAGCTTGTATGCTAAAATTAATGTAGAAATCTTACAACTCTATTCTTTTTGTTTTGAACATACACAGAATAGTTCAACCAAACAACTAAATTGTCTCCACAGCTATTGCTAGAAATATTTAGGTATAAGAAACCTACAAAATCTTTTTTGGAGCCAGTGCTCAGCCAACCATGACCATAGATAGTATTAGGTAGGGTTTGCACTTTCTTTTGCAAATACAGATACGGACACTCATACATGAACATATGCTTTCTCCTACGAACACATATACCATATCCCTATGAGCATCTCTGAAACATTGAGACTGAGCTCATGGATATCGAGATTAATGTCTCGCTGTTGACGGGTACGTCGTCTACCACTAAAAGAACAAACATTGTTAAGCCCTGAAATAAATCCAACAAAATGCGCGCATCTACGTCGTCAATTTGATGACTTAAATTTAGATGGACGGGTTCTGTCACAAGAAATAGAATCAGTTGACGCTCAGTTTGCAATATTTGCATCTCTTATTGTTCTAACGACACAACTAGTACCTAATTTTCCCGTTAACCAAGCCAATCCAGTTCAAGATTCATTTGGCTATTTATAGGGCATGTTTGGGACTTCTCTATAAACTCTGCTCTACACACTACACCGTAAAGTAGCTTCACAAAAAAACTGAAGCTTTTGGAGCATCTCTTTAATTTACGTGCTCTCACAACTACACGTTTTTCTTAGAGTGGAGCTGCACCTGTTTGGCTGAAAAACCTAGAAGGAAGCAGTCTAAAACAGCACCATGGTTATTAAAAAAAATATAGCATTTAGAGTAACGCAGAGTGCTGGTGGTAAAGTTGAGTGGCTTTGAGCATGCACACGTAGTATTATCCAATGCAAAGCAAATGGCGTCTCGGACCATCCAAACGTCGTCTTTAACGGGTCTCGCCTTTTCTGGCCACCGAGGCAGTCACTTGCGCCCAGAATCAGCAAGCCACGTCCGAGTCTCCAACGCGCAGTCGATTTGCAATGGCGGATATGTGAAAGCCCACTTTGTGCTTGCTGATCCGATCCACTGCTTCTAGCTTAGCTTCTCCTCCGCCGAGTGCGAGTTCACGACTGGTCCAGCTGAGCCTTCAGTTCTTTACCATCGGCTGGGGACACCTTCAGTTAATTGTGCGGTCCGCCTCGAAATCTCTTCGACTGCGATATGGCAATATCGATATTGACGAAAGTTCATGCTACTAGTTGCATCCGTAAACTTGAGCCGATGGAGATGGAGAAAGATAGGCGGATATGCCAACAAACTTTTTTTTAAATAACAGTACAAATGTTACGCTCACAAATATGCATACACACTCATTTATATTCCTATAAACATCTCCGAAGGAATGAGAAAACAGATATCGATATTGATGAAGGCACAATAGCTAGGCAACCACAGTCCACAGGTACATCATCTCTCAGCAAAAGAATAAACTAGAGAATTTAAATCGAGATGAACAGGTTTTTCACCGCTGGAAACCTAAACAGTCAGGCTATGCTCAGTTTGTTGCATAATATACTTCACGAACTTCTAAGTTGGAGTCTTTCTAATGTTTTAGATCTGAAATTGGTACAAGCAACAAATTTTTATTAAACTGAGTTAGGCCAATAGACTCAAACAGAGGGTGTTTATATAATGAATAATGTAGTCCATCATCTACTCATTCTTCACCTTTTTTTTTTGTTTTGGTTCGTTAAGTGGAATGGGTTGATGCATCATCACCTAATTCCTCTCAAACTATAAATTAATACTAGTATAAGAAATGGAGTCATTCCATTAAATTAAAATAATAGACTCATGATACACTGCCTCATCTAGAATAGAGTGAGTCCTCACATCAAACACCCTATTAGTTTCTGTACTATATTGAGCTATATACTACATGAAGCGCTGCATGCTCGTACATATTATTAGTTATTTCTTCTGTCAAAAGGAAGGTTCCGTGATCCGGTCTATCTAAAAGTAGCACAATGCAACTAACCTATCCAAATGGATTCGTAGCTTCAGACCGATCGAATCGTCAAAAAAGCCTTCTTTCCTTTCAGAGGTGCAAGTTGACTCCTTAATGAAATACACGTGAGAAGTGGTGTTCTAAAAAAAAGAGAGGTGAAAGTTGCCAAAATACAAAGGGCCGGACATCGATTTATCAACCGAGATACCGACTTTCTCGTTCGTGCCTATCAGGCGTGGAAAGCATATGGAGCTGGATCATCGAGGTAGTGAGCATGCACCCATCTCTGCCAGAATCTCTGCTCTGTTCTTCAGCATGGTTTGGAGCACTACAGTTCCTGTCTTTCATGTTTCATTCATGGTTTATAGAGCATTTTGATCCCTGCACCCATGACCTATCTGTTCTATACACTAGTATTATATACCAAGGCTGGCACAGTGGCACACATACATCGCAGAGAATTAATCAATTAGAGAACATGCACGCATGCATGCAGCCGAGGCTAGGACCTGTGTGACACTGTGAGCGCGTAACGAACCACAAAAAGGCCGGAAGCTTTTGTGTGGCGAGAGTGGCAATGGTGGACACTCGGACGAGCGCTAATCCTCGCTACCGGCGACGTGTACCGTTTTGTCCTAACTGTAATATGCCCAACAGCCAAAGGCATTCTCTTGTCACGACGCGCCTTCGAAAGGCCTATAAATATCAGGTGATTTCCGGCGAACCTGACCACCACGAGCAGATCAGGTCAGGTGTAGTAGAGCTTTTTGACTCGTTGCAAACGTCAAAGACTGATTAAGTTCTTGAAAGAACCATCTTCTCTCGATGGCTTCTTCTCGCGCCGTCGTCGGCATTGCGCTCCTGGTGTTCCTGGTCGTCGCCGCGGAGCTCGTGGCCATGCCGGAAGCTCGATTGATCCAGCGCGCCAGCACCAGCGCCGGCGGTGCGGTGATGGGTGACGGTGAATCGGCTGGCCTCCGACGGTCGTCCAAGTGGAACAGGGGCAGGGTGCTCGGCGGAGAGAAGAGAAGCGTTCCCGGCGGCCCGGATCCGCAGCATCACAACTAGCTAGCCGTGGAGGAGATGCAGTAGAACTGACGCCGCTCCCCAACTCCGAACAAGGGAAACCGATGGATGCCGACATCCTGATGCATAATGTGTATCATAATGTATGCACATCTGGAGAATCTCTCTTCTGATGCGCACATATCCTGATGCATATCTAGTGGTCTACCACATGAGAGCACATGCCTTTAAGGTGTTGACATGCTGTCATTTCGTGGCATCTCTTTGGCCGGTCGGTTTAGCGGAAACATATATTCAGCTGTCGTATATCTTATGATATTATTAGGTATCTGTTTATCTCGCAAAAAAAACTATGTACAAGGGTGTTATTTCATCCATGTGTTCTTGACTGAGGTGGGGGTTTCAGTGTTTCTGACCATTTGGTCGATTATTTTTTTAAAACATATATACACTCGTGGATCTTTTTCCCCCAACCGCAAATGTTGTCTGAACTATATTTCTGTCTTATTGGAGAAACTTGCATTGCTCAACATTTTATATCTTGATCTGTTCAAACCTACTCCTATTATTCCAAAATATATAGTGTTTAGGTTTCTCATAAATCATAACATCAATATCTTCAAGTTGGACCCGATTTTGAATGAAATACGTAGCAATATTTTAAGCACGAAACAAATAAACTATTGCCATGTTCGTTTGGCTGATAAGCCATGGCTAAAAGTACTGCTGGTGGATTTGTTGTAAGAGAAAAATACTATTCATTGGCTGAAAAAATACGGCTTATAAGCCAAGCGAACACTAGCAAGTACAACAAGCTATCGTAATCATAATGCAGGACAACTCAGAAAGCAAGATGAGATGGGGGAGAGAATGGAGAAGAGAGAGCGAAAAACCAATCCCACAACTATGTGGGGCAACTCCAGTTATCTACAGCCGCACATCACCCACCCACACTGCTCCATGCTTTGACACGTGCCTACCACTAGTTTGACCGACCCCTGTTTTATTTCTCGCCCTATTTCTCGTCGTCTCGCCGCTCATATCGTCGTATCACCGAATACAAATTCTTCTCTGCGCTCCCCTCCGGCTGTCCACGTTTCTTTTGTGCTCGCTTCCAACAATGGAGCCCCTGTCTTCCACATCTCTCCCATCTGCTCACTTCTCTCTGTCTCCATGGAAGCTCCACATTCTCTGCCGTTGCTGATGTCGGACCTGTGCAGTTGAATGCGCCGGGAACGAAGGTTTTGGTGTTGCATCTGAGCACTCTCTTTTTCATTCGACATGCCTCTCTCTCTCTCAAGTCTCAACATCTCCCTTCAGAAATCCCCCCCCCCCCCTCTCTCAACCTTTCTCTTCCGAAATCTCGTCTTCTCCCCTTCCAATGGACGCGGTCCCAGACCCAATCCTTCTGCTGGAACCCTAATCTTTTCTCAAACCGTGGTTTTAGATCTGCTATATTTGTTGGATCTGGATGCTATTTTTGGTGCATAGGTATGTTGCTTTTAGTTGTACTGAGTTTAGTTCTTCTACTTTTAGATGTGCTACATTTTTTTTTATTCGTTTCATAACTTTAGTTCGATCCATCCAAGTGCCACTACATGTGTTTTAGCAGTTTTTCAGGCACCTTGGAATGCCTCTTTTCTGTGGGTTTTTTATTGTTCTTGCCAAAAAAAATTTAGTTCTCTGCAACCGTAGGAAGGAAGTAGTCCGTGCAATTTTTTGTCGTTGTCCTTTGTTTCTGGGAGCAACTGAAGCCTCGCTGGTGTGATCTGAGTTGCTTGTCGTACTGTATCTTGTATTTAATTACCTATTTTTTTATTGGTTCTGGAAGCTATTATTTTGATTACATTTTAGATCTGTTCTATCCTCGTTTAGTTCATTGTGATTGATGGAGGCACTGCCCTGCTGTTAGTTCATACATCTTATTCTTTATAGATAAGAACTGACAGCTCTTATGTGTCCGGTGCATTTTTTTTGGTTTCATTGATAATTAGATTCTTAAGATATGCTTTTAAGGTACTCACAACACTGCCTTCCTGCAGATTCATATACTATTATCTTTCTAAATGTAGTCCTTATCCTCTAAGCTATAAAAATCTAGACAACCAGATACAAATTGTGTGCTTTAGTTCTCAAATTGAACGGAAACTGAACTGGAACTTAGCTAGGTACAACGTGCTTTGTTATATTCAATCTCCACTCTATTTTAAAAATTCCAAAAATTTGCTAATGCAAATGGTTAGGTCTAATTTCCCCCCAAAATATTCATCCAACTTTCAGTTATTGTGGCTGGATCTTTTAATTAGTTTTTAGATATGGATCATGCCTTTTCTGTTCTTATGGTTGGTTCTTTAATTAGTTTTTATAGATATGTATATAGTTCATGTTGTTTAATGTGATTTATTGATGTACAAGATATGATTTTGGTTTATACGAATGATTCTTTTTAGATCTGCACATATGGCTCTTAGATGTACTCCCTCCGTCCAAAATAGTTGTCATTCTCGCTTCCCTAGAAATTACCTTGACTAATTTATGTAAAAATATATTAATATTTATGGTACACAATTAATATCATTAGATAGATTGTTGAATCTATTTTTAGAATAATTTTATTTGGAGATACAAATATTGCATGCATTTTCTATAAATCTAGTCAAACTTATGACACGAAAACCCAAAACGACAGTTAATTTGGGACGGAGGGAGTACCCTCCAGGTATTGGTAAATTTTAATTATATTTTTAGGCATGGTCTTATACCTTATTTTGTTCTGTTGCATCTACTTTTTAAAGGCTGGTTTTCCAAAGTTCATAATTTGGCAATCTGACTAACCGTGTGGATTATTAAATACTCCTACCTTTTTAATATAATTTAACTCCATATTTTCATATGGTTTGCTGCCCCTACAGTAGATGTAGAACTTTAAAAATGGTGTGTGTTGTTTAAATGTTCAGTTAGTTTGGAACCAGCAATTACAATTCTTTTTTGGCATTGGCATATTCCATTAAACAAGTTCAAATATGAGTTTTCTAGTTTTTATATGAGGTACGTAATAAGGCTGGTCCTTTTGATTAGTTTTAGTTCTCTTCTATCATCCACCTTATTTTAGATTTGACGCAAGGTTCTACTGAGTAATTTTTAGATCTGTTATTTAGTTTTTTAGTCCAGTACTAATGCCTGCTTTTAGTTTTTGGATATCTTTTTCCTCTTGTTGTCACTGCTTCTTTTAAAAATAAATTTTACTTATTATATCCAAACATCAAACCAGATTTGACATTTCCTAATTTGGCTAATGCATTTGATTACTGACATAGTCTTTTGCTACTTGGATTGAACACGATTTGAAAATTGGTCATAAATATTAGCAACAATATTATTCATTTTTCTTACTGGAACTCATCCATTTCCCTAAACCATAACCTGGAATGTAGCTTGAAGATTTTTAATTAGACATAGCATACAGGAATAATCTCTTTACCATGGAGCCCTTTAATCCTTAATCACAGTTTTCATTTAATCGTGCCAGTTGTATTGGAATTACAGTTTTCATTCAATCCTTTACTTACCGTAGGCCTACGACCGGCACATAGCCCTCTAGCTAGTGTTTTATGTCCCATTGTTCAAATTCTCCGTAAAGAAATTCCTTTTTTTCTAACACCTAACTACATACTTTTAAGTCATATATATCTCCTCTAGGATTTTTTTTCACACATTAATGCTCATTGTAAATTATTCATTTAACCATGTACAATTTAGGCGGTCCATGTTAAGAAAGCAATAAATAAATTTTTCTATGACAGATAGCTGTATACTATAAACTATAAAGAGAAATCAAGTTTGCAAATGTGGCTATCTAGTGCCACTTGACTTTTTTTCTGTTCTTGCTCTCATTACATTTTAACGACAATTATTGAACTATACTTTAATGGACAAGAATACTATAGTATTTTTTTTATAAAGGTAGTACCTGCGAGTCGTGCTCAATGTGTATAAAGCTCTAGGCCTTGTTTAGATTGAAAAAAATTTCAACCCGATGAATAGTAGCACTTTCGTCTTATTTAGTAAATATTGTCCAATCGTGGACTAACTAAGCTCAAAAGATTCATCTCGTGATTTCCAACTAAACTGTGCAATTAGTTATTTTTTTTACCTACATTTAATGCTCCATGCAAACGGCTAAAAATTGATGTGATGGAGAGAGAGTGAAAAAACTTGGAATTTTGAGGGTATCTAAACAAGGCCCTAGTAGGTCTGACTCCCGTATTGTAAACTTGTTCTGATGTTGTCACGTCTCGTCCGACAGCGACCACGTCTGACACCGGCCACTACATTTTGAACTTTTTTATGCATCATCGTACCACTTCTTTTTTTTAGTACACTACTAGCACGGAGGGAGGGAGTACATGGACAAAAATATGATCACATTATTTTCCTAAAGGTTACCTAAAAATCCAGCTTACAAGCTTAATTTCTGCTGACTGAATATATAACCAAGTAAATTTGCTCGCCATGTTTTAGGCTCTGAAGCTGTTCATTTGTTCCATGTAGGGGCATTATGTAGTGTTACATACAGGATCCCATTCTACTCCTTTTTGGTATGTGCCATTTGATTGTCAGGTCGTTCAACTAACTGTTGCAGCTACTATGTTTTTCTCTCGACATGGATAAATGAAAGGTTGTGAACATACAGCCTGTTAGCTTAGTCGTAAATGATCGTGGATTATAAGCCAGAACAGTATTTTTCTCTCACGTCAAACCAGCCAACAGTAATAATCCATGATCGTTTCAGCCGAAACGAACAGGCTGATAGATACTATAGTTCTTTTTGTAGAATAACATATTATATTATCACTGATGCATATATTCCTTAAATCCACTGTAAAATATTCCAAATTGTTTCTGGCTCATCTTTATTTTTATTGCTCAATGTGTACACTACTTGGCTACTTATCTTGTTCTCAAGTAATTTGTTTGTTGACCATCATAATTTTTTTGTTGCATCAAAGTTACTCCCTTGCATAAAAAATGCAGGAGAACCGTGCGTCGAAGTTACTTAATACTACCTGATGTACCTATTTTGTTTGACATAATGAGAAGTTTGAAGGTGTGCTCATTTTAAGTACATAAAATGTCATGTAAATTTGAGTTCAAAAAGTTCACTCTCCCACGTTGCAGGTGGTTGGAGTGTAACTAGATTTATAGATTGCAAATGAAACCCATTGTATATATGTTTTTTTGTACTTTTCAGTAACTTACGTAAGATGTACTTGTTATTGTCACTACACCACAACACTAATATAGCGTCACATGTGTGTTGCATCGGTCGGGATAGATCATTATAGAGGACGAACCTTTGGACGGTATAGGGCCATGGCATTGGGCATGATCTGAAAATGAAAAAAGTCACGTTCGCGAGAAACTGAAAATGAAACAAGGCCCATTCGTAGCAAAATTGGTAGCCCAAATACACCCTCTTCAAACCCTAACTCTTGGTCGCTTTAGTCTTCAGCTGCAGTTTCAGTCGCTATCGCCGCCGTGCCTACTCCACCACAAGTCTCGCGCTCCTCCAAATCCATAGCTGACGCCGCCACCCAACTTCGCTACCGCTGCTCAACTCAGCGGCCCACCAAATCCCAGCACGCCTGCCCAAATCTGCAGTCGCCGCCGCCGCCGCCCATCTCCTCCGCCGCCCAACTCTGCCGCTGCTGCCACGTGATTCGCGTCACCTGCCAAGCCTGCATGACCGCCCAGATCTACGCCGTGCCCTCTCCATCCAAATCCTCCATTCCCTTCCTCCAAAATGCCCGCATAAATCCCTCTTCTATTTAGGAGCGACTAGTTCCAGAAGAGCCAATTGGTAGGCGTGTGGTGTGGACTACTCTTCTTCGTCGTCTCCCTAGAAGAACATGTCTGCATTTTTGTAAGTCTGCTACTCTCGTGTATGTCTGCTACTCTTCTCCATATGTCTGAATTTTTTGTTCGTTTTATATTAATCAAAAAGCAGTGATAGCGTGTATATAGCTGGATTCCTGCAGCACACACAAAAAGTTGGAGCTGAAAATATGTTTTGATTTTTCAGGTGGAAGGCGATAGAGGTAACGTGATTATTTTGTGTCAGCAAGCAGATCAAACATTTTGTGAGATGGAGATGAAACATCGATGGATGCTAGTTGCTTTGGATGATATAGCATTTTGTAAAGAACTGCTTGGGGATGGATGCTAGTTGCTTTGGATGATGTAACATTTTATAAAGAACTCCTTGGGCATGTTAGCTATGAGGTGTGCAAGCCAGACTTGTGTGTTGTGAAGAACATTGTACCCAGCATGACGGTTACATCTACCAATTGGCATGAATGAAATCTAAGTTATGTCATTGTGACTTGATTTTGTGTCTCATGTTGAATGTGACCTTGTATGTTTCATGTCTAAAAGAATACTGTAATTTGGTTAATGTGAGATTAACAATGTATTTTTGCATCATGTGATCTATGCGTTGGATTGTTGGTTGGTATAAATCCCATTAGCCTTGAACTGTTGGACGGTAAAACTACTATATGTCATCAGCCTCTTGGTCGGTATTGCTTCAACATTTCGTCAGACTATCCGTCGCTAAAAGTATGTTGGTCGCTATAACCCTATCTCGACGCCACTTTCAGCGGCAGTAGTTAAGTGTCAGCATAGATCTATTCTGACCGATGGTGCGTCGTTGTATCCACCTATAGCGACCAACGGTGCGTTGCCGTTTTAGGGCTGTGGTGTAGTGTGTGGTGCGAAGTTTTTCTTCATAATGTATTATTATTTGATATAATAGCATATATAGTTCTGAACATATAAGCATGGAGAAAAAGAATAATAATTTGACATTGAATTTGTGATTGAAGGCACATGAAATTAACATGGTGTGCTCGTGTGGTTTGATTAAATTCAAAAACAAACATGTTTTATTTACAAATGTAAGTACTCCCTTTGTCCTAAAAAGGATGCGGGTTAGAACAATGCTATGTTGAAGTATGTCAAGTTTGATTATATATTTATATAAATAATAATAATATTTTTACTTATATATTTGGTTATAGTTTAGACACTTTAACCGAGAATATACTTAGAATTGTATTTATTTTGGGACGGCAGTACTATATTTATGTGTGAACTTGCATTTTTTGTTTTGTTAACTCTGGTGTGGTATACCCACTAATTGATAATAAGGATAACAGGTATCTATTTTTATTCATTGCATTAAAACACCTTACACCTAGTAGGTACTAAAGTGTCTTTTTTTTCATTGCATTAAAACACCTAGTAGGTACTAAAGTGTCCCTAAGTGTAGTACCAGTGTAGCACACAAGAACAGACACGATGTCGCTTGCAATTTGTAATGAACATGCAAAAATGTTAATACCATTTTTCATAAATTTAGTCAAGCATAAGAAAGTTTATCTTTGGCCTTACCTATTTGAAAATTTTGAAAAGACACATCCAAAAATATATATATAGAACTACTACCCTATAGCTAGCTATAAAATAACTTATTCTGTAGCCACTTTGAGTTACGATAATTACTATGTTAATTTACGAGATTATAGTAACTCCTTACTAAGTGGTTTACTATAACGTTATGGTAAATATCTCCATGTGTTATAGTAACTCAACTATCGTAAATATGTATTGATATTATCATAAATTAGCATATAAAATTATCGTAAATGGAGGCGGCTCCAAAATAACTTATTTTGTAGCTGGCTACTGAATATAATCTCCCTATATATGTATGACAAGTTATTTTGTAGCCAGCTCCAAAATAACTCATAAATTCAGTAGCCAGCTACAAAATAAGTTATTTTATAGCCAGCTCCATTTACGATAATGTCAATACATATTTATGATAGTTGGGTTACTATAACATATGGAGATATTTACCATAACATTATATTAAACCATTTAGTAAGGAGTTACTATAATCTCGTAAATTAACATAGTAATTATCGTAACTCAGAGTGGCTACAAAATAAGTTATTTTATAGCCAGCTATAGGGTAGTAATTATATATATATATATATATATATATATATATATATATATATATATATATATATATATATATATATATATAGCCAACTATAAAATAAGTTATTCTGTAGCCACCTCTATTTACAATAATTTTATATACTAATTTACGATAATGTCAATACATATTTACGATAGTTGGGTTACTATAACACATGGGGTATTTACCATAACGTTATAGTAAACCAATTAGTAAGTAGTTACTACAATCTCGTAAATTAACATAGTAATTATCGTAACTTAAAGTGGCTATAGAATAAGTTATTTTGTAGCCAGCTACAGAGTAATAGTTATATATATATATATATATATATATATATATATATATATATATATATATATATATATATATATATATTGTTGGAGTACTGTTATATATTGCTACCTACTCCTACCTCTATACTACTAGGCTGTAGGAGTACCAGTTCTTGTCATTATCACCTTCAATCCATCACCTGCACATGTACGCACGCTTCAACACTCAGCACTCGCCACATAGCAGCCAGGCTACCCCATGCCCTTAGCCATCTTTCCATGATGCAAGCATGCAGGACGGGAGTGGAATAGTTACAGAAGTTGTTCAGTTGGAGCGGAGACGAGCACTTATCGCGAGAAAACAAATTCAATCTCGTGCTCATGAACGTGAGAGCCACGTTTGACCAGCATGAATCCCAATGAAAGCTGAGCTGTCCCATAGCCTGAGATGGTGCACATAGTTGTGGGAAATACAACTCGGAGAGAGAGGGCATTTTGTCGCCATATTCAACGCTCGGCTCAAAACACGTGGCTATGTAGTTGTGGGGCCATGACAAGCTCAAAGGTGCGTGCTGGGTTGCTCCACGTCAGTGTGCTGTGGGCCAGTTCACTTAACGGAAGGATAAAAAAAATCCCATATAGACGAGTAAGTGGTCATTATTGTACAGAGTGATTGTTGTATTGTTGACTTACTAGCTTTATAGTCAAGTATTATTGGGCTTGCTCTAAAAAGTATTTAATAAAACTGTTTTTTTTAGACATTGCTATGTATTGTTATAAGGCCAGTTTTAGTGGAGGGTTTCACCTCCCAGTTTTTCAAGACGTGGCACTAAGAATGAAATAGGATGTGTCAGAGCACGGTTTTATCTCACAGTTTCATAGGGTAGATTTAGCATTTAATTCGTATACTATGTAGTGATCAAACGTGGCAAGTGAACTATGTAGCCCTCTGCAACGTTACTTCACACATTTAAAAAAAAACAGCATTCAGTTTTGATCACTTAGGCCTTGTTTAGATTGAAAAAAATTTCAAACCGATGAATAGTAGCACTTTCGTCTTATTTCGTAAATATTGTCCAATCGTGGATCAACTAAGCTCAAAAGATTCATCTCGTGATTTCCAACTAAACTGTGCAATTAGTTTTTTTTTTTACCTACATTTAATGCTCCATGCAAATGGCTAAAAATTGATGTGATGGAGAGAGAATGAAAAAACTTGGAATTTTGAAGGTATCTAAACAAGGCCTTAGTTTCACATTCAGTTGCCATAGAATGTCGCTGAACAAAAGCATTCAGTTCTGATCTCAAGCTAGGTGCTATTGGCCCTGAACAAAAGCAGCTACTAATTCTGGTATAGACCTGAAGTTGCTGTTGCACCGTGAATAATATAATGAAGCCTGCATCTCTGAACTAAAATATACATGCCACAACACTTTCGTGTAAAAAAGACCTATACTGAGGCCCCGTTTAGTTCCACCTAAAAATCAAAAATTTTTGCATAGTAACCGTCACATCGAATCTTGCGGCACATGCATGGAGTACTAAATGTAGACGAAAAAAAAAACTAATTACACAGTTAGCCGAGAAATCGTGAGACGAATCTTTTAAGCCTAAATAGTCCATAATTGGACAATTTTTGTCAAATAAAAACGAAAGTGCTACAGTAGCCAAAACCCAAAAATTTTCGGAACTAAACACGCCCTGAACTGAAGAACAGAGCGGCAACATGATCTAGGGCGGCAACATGGTGCGTGGACTCTGGTCTAGCTATGGTAGCGACGAGGCGCAGTTGGATCTGGGTGGTTCTGAGCTCGCCATGTGTCAACCCAAGGCAGCGATGATCTGCTGAGGGTGGCGCCGACAGTTTGGATCCGCACAAATTCAACAACGACGTGCGGTGAGCTCGATGGCAGCGACACAAATGAGTGTTGGTATAGACAGCAGCGGGCACGATTTTTTTAATGTTTTATTCGATTTTCACCGCTGGTTCTGTAGCTGACTGCGATGGAAATCCTCATCACCGCTCAATTTCACCGGACCGAACAAAACCGAACGGGCGGTGATGAAAAGACTTTTTTTAAAAGGCTTTGGTCACCTTCAAGATACATGTTGAGCTAGCCTACCGACACATATAGCAACCAATCATGCCATTGACCAAGCAAATCAAGTTTAAGACACATTTGACATTCATGGTTGGTCAAAATATAGCATTTAAAATTAATCAAGTGGGGATGGTGGTGGTCTACTTGGGTGGCTTTTGACCATGCACACGCAGTCTTTATCGAATGAACAACAAATGGGGGCTAAACCATCCAAACGTCTTCTTGGGTCTCGCTTTTCTAGCCACTGACTAGTGCCCAAAAGCAGCTAGCCACGTCCAACACACGCAGGCGATTTGCAACTTGCAATGGCAATGGCACCTGAGATGCGAAAGGTCATTACTACGTTACTTCTCGCTTATCTCTGAATGCTAGCTCAGCACTCAGTTGGGGAGGCTTGGAGCTCTTCACCACCGTCAGCTGGTGCACTTTCAGTTAACTGTGCGCTCCTCCTCGAGGTCTCTTTGACTGCGATTTGTTAACGCTTACTAAAGCGATTTCTTCTGTTAAAGGAAGGTTCCGAGATGCAGGCAATTAGAAATGTATTCGTAGCTTGGGATCGACCGAATCATCAAAAAGTCTTGTTTGTTTTGGAGGTGAAAGGCTGAAAGCTGGTAGAATGCTGAAAAGCATCGTTATTCAACTGAGATACCTACTTTCCCTTCGTGCCCGTCAGGCGTGGAAATCAATGCAAATGGAACCGGGGCATCGAGCTAGTGAGTAGCGCTCCCATCTCTGCCAGGATCTGCTCTGTTTTTCAGCATTGTTTGGATCAACAGCTTGTTTGAAACACGAGCGGAAGTCGCATTTACTACCAAACATTGTCACGCCATAGTTTAAGTGTGTCATAGTTCAGACTGCTGCTTGGTTCTTTACCATAACCACGGCTTGCCATAATTCTAGCCCGCATGTTATTGATGAGTCATTTCTTTGCCAAACTGTGTCTAAGGTGTAATAATAAATAAATTGTTACCCACATATACATGTGACAAAGTTTTGCAAAGAAGTATGACAGTGTGTGGTCATCATCCAAACATGCCCTGTTGTACTCTACGTGGTCTGAACCAAAACTAGCCCTCGCTGCTCCCGTCTTCCGTGCATGGTACTGGTATGTAAACTCATTTTTGTCGTCCCTGCATCCATGATCTATCGAACTATGCACCAAAGCATCCAACAAGTCTCATTGAAGATGGGGCACACGTACATCGTTCATAGATCGAGATCATGCAGACGGAGCTAGCTAGGGCATTGTATGAGCGCGTAACGAACCACAAAAGGACGGAAGCTTTGCGTGGCGAGTGGCAATGGTGGACACTGGGACGAGCGCTATCCGGGCTGCCCGTCCGAATTTTTTACTTTTTAGCTTTTTTTTTTTTTGAAAGTTTTTCACAAATACGTCTATGGAGAAAAGATTTTAGAATCTAAACTCTTAGCTTGACGTCATCGATGTTGGCGCCGAGCTAACACGTTTCGGCGTCAGCGTCCCTGGCGCCGAGATCTTGAGCTCGACGCTAACGTGGCGCTGATTTGACAGGCAGCTCGGCGCCGTAGACGCTGGCGTCGAGCTCTGGTCACTAGCTCATCACGCGCACTACACGTTGTCTTTGGCAGCTCCCACGTTGCCGCACCAGAAAACTGACTGGCCAGTAGCGACGTGTACTAAAACCTGACGGCGATTACAGCGACGTGGCGTGCGGCCGTGCCGGTGCGTGCATGAATGAGTTGCGAGGTTCGAGGAATGGGACGTCGACGCGGCAGGCGCCGTCTGCTCATCAGCCCACAGCTGCGACGGCAGCGACCCTGCCTGCCCAATCCGCGGGCATGGACAGCAACCCCGCGCCAAAGACACAGACACCGCAGGGGTTGTGCGGGAGGCTTCCATTCATTGCGTCTCCTTCTCCGGTGGCGTGGAGATGCAGCGCACTGCGTTCGCTCCACCACGTCGCTCTCGGTCTCGGGCGCACTGTTCGGTGCGTGCTTGGCTGCTTGCGAATGCAGCCTAACGCTTGGCAACAAAGGGCTGCACCTGCACCTGCACCTGCACCTGCACCTGCATGCGGGGGAGCTAGCTGAGAAATGCTGAATGCATGTCTAAGAACTCGTGTCCGGTTGCTGATTGCCAGCTATACTAATACTGGTATCAATATATCTGACTTATTTTGGATTTTTTCTCTCTCTCTCCCTCATCCTCTTACAAATATAAGTTTAATGATATATTCGTAGCGAAAGCGATTAATTAAATAGGGTAAGTGGGGCGTCTCACTCTCGCGTCCTGTGATGAGTCAACCTTTGCCTGCGCTCAATTCAGAAAAATGATTATTAGGTTATTATGTATGCTTAAGTGAGAGTGAGACGCCCCACTTACCACAGGCAAAGGTTATTATGTACTCTCACTTAAGCATAATTAAATAGGTTATTATGTACTCTCACTTAATAGTTCGCAAATAAAAGCATGTTACTCATCCTCCAAGCAATCCAGGTTACATTTCAAATGAAAATTTTGCAGGACTTCAAAGTATATTTTACTAAATCGCATAATGCACATAAAATACTTACTTTGCAAACCACTGTAATAGAAACGTATTAAAGACTAGGAACATCAAAATAAAATAAAAAGCTCCAAGCATAAACTGGTGAACAAATGCAGTTTTATAGAGCAACCAATGCACACATCACATCCAATAGTAACTGTGTGAATATGGGGAATGGTACAAGGAAGTTCTATGATATGAAAAAATTGTTTCCGTACATCAAAAAGGAAGTTCTAGATCTTAAAGTAAAAGCACCTCAACGTAATAAGGAACAAATCTCTACTAGTGACACTTAATTTGAATCTACACTACTCTTGTTCCTTGTTTACAAATTAGAACCATTGATTTTGCCTTAGTATTCACAAACTTCACATTAGGTTGGTTGCTAAAGCACATATTCTTCTATTAGACCAGATCCTCAGCAAGCATGAGATAATTTAATGTGTGTTCAACATGAACAAATCCTCCAGATAAGGCCCCGTTTAGTTGCCAAAAAATTTTGCACAGTAACTGTCACATCGAATCTTGCGGCACATGCATGGAGTACTAAATATAGACGAAAAAAAAACTAATTACGCAGTTGGTCGAGAAATCGCGAGACGAAACTTTTGAACCTAATTAATCCATAATTAGACACTAATTACCAAATACAAACGAAATGCTACAGTGAGCCAAAATCCAAAATTTTTTGGATCTAAACGCACCCTAAATTGAAACATATTTGAATAACTATAACCTCACTTGCATTCCTGTTTAGGTCTGAATTGTTGTGTTGACAAACACAGCACACAACCTCCTTTCAAAATTTACTTCTTTAGATTTCTAACAATAGGGAGGCAAACCCTCGTCCATAACCAGCAGTATACAAATATCCAAGAAACATAATCACATATTGTCACTTAATGTAGACATAAGTCAACTTTTTTCTTCTTAGAAGTGAATTGGTAAAAATGTGTTACACAAACGTTCCCCCAAAATAAGTATTACTGGATTCAAGTAAGCAACAACATCTCTACTGATTCATAGCAACACCTCTACTGATTCAAGTAAGCAGCAACACCGTGGGACATTTCATCAGACACATAGCGGGTTGTAGCCACGCACTCACCGTGGGGGTCGGAAAGTAGTTGTCCGCGCGCTCCTGAAGGCCTCAGCAGTGGGAGTGCAGGCCTGGAGGAGGGGCATGGCCGGCGTCGTGGACGAGGATCGAGGGCACGGACGGTGTGGTGCTCTGGCTTAGGGCGGTGAACAGCATGGGACGGTGCTCCGACGTGGGGCGGTGGACGGCGTGGGGTGGTGCTCCGGCGGCGTGGGGGGAGGGGTTGGCAAGGGGTTGAAATGAATTTAGATAATTTCAACTCGCGCCTCTTTTATACCAGTAGCTCATCACTGCCGGCTCTCATTATAAACCGACAATGATGGGGGTACATCACTGCTGAGTCATTCCCCAAACCGATAGTGATGGGGTACATCACTGCCGGGTCATTTCCTAAACCGATAGTGACGTGGTGTAGCAGTTAGGTGTTAAGTAGGATAACTTTTCATTTTCTTTCGAATTCCTCCAACTGGCACAACGGTTAAGATCCCTCAACTTAGCCCTCGAGACCCGTGTTCAAGTCCCAGGCAGGCCAATTTTTTTTGTTCAATTTTATAAATTTTTTAATGACTTTGGGAAATGGCTCATCACTGCCGGTTGTAAGTCTAAACCGACAGTGATGAAGAAATATCACTGCTGGGCCATTCTTTAAACCGACAGTGATTGCGGTGTAGTGGTTACAGCATAAGTAAGTTATCTTTTTCATTCCTTTCGAATACTCCGACTAGCTCAACGGTTAAGATCCCACAACTTAGCCTCTAAGACTCGTATTCGAATCCCAGGCGGTCTAATTTTTTTGGTTTAATTTTATAATTTATTAAGCGGTCTAAAGGTCAAAAAGAAAAAATAAATAAACCTTAGCACACATCCTATACTAGTGTAGTGGTTAAGTCTTTGAATTCTACAGTCCGAGACCCGAGCTTGAACCTGAGGGCTGGCACATTTATTTTAATTTTTTATATATCACTGTCGGTTTTCAAAATAAATCGACAGTGATAACCAGCATCACTGTCGGTTTCTTCTCATCAATGCCAGTTTTTTGAAACCAACCGTGATGTTTATATATATTAAAAAAATTTATATACTGAATAAATAGAAGCATATGTATTCCTACGTAGAAATGGCTTGAATTTTTTTGGCAAGCTTGTACATCAAAATTAAGACCCCACACAGGATCTTAGGTTTTTCTGATCAATTTTTTATTTATTATATTTTTCTCTGTGCCGAATGAGACAAAAGATGGTGAATTTCATCTTGGATCCAATAGATTTTTTTCATCCACCTCCACAAAATTCTTATCCCTAGGGCACATTAGAGCCTGTGTAAAAGTTTGACACCATTTCAGATCTTTTCGTAGGTAGACTCAGTTCAACCAATAATTAAATAGTGTTGTCGCGCAAAAATTCAATTAAACCTCAGAAAGTAGCAAACCATCTCTGAAAAACCCAAACTTGGTGTTTTCTTCACACGTGGCACGTGCAAGCCTAAGAAAAAGTTTGAGACCAATACGACACTGGAATGCCTATAAACCACAGAAACCTTGATAACCTATGTGTATAGTCATGGTTCGATGAAAAGGCACATGTACCTCCGTGAAGCATGTATACTCCGCCTATGTCGAAATGGCTTAAAATTTTTTTGGCAAGCATGTACACCCAAATTAAGACCCCACACAAGATCTAACGTTTTTCTGATCAATTTTTTTATTAACCACACAAAGCCGTACAAATTAAAATTAGAACCCAATTAAACTAGGACCTTGAAAACAACGTAATAAACATTAATTACTATCAGAATCACTGCCGAGTTCGATCGGGCCACGCACACTAACATGCCTCTGTAGCCATATATGGTAATTGATGTCACGGATTATGTATCCGCTTGTATCGATGAAGTCCAATGTCTATATGAGTGCACTCTCTCGTGCCTCACAATACCGAAAGAATGGTCCACCATAGATGTAACCTACTGAACGACCACTACCCCTGTTAGTAATCCTTATACAGTACCGATGTCCTTTTATAGTGAGCTAGCTGAGGTTATCATTGTAGAAGTCCTAATCATACCCGAGTTGCTCCGTAGCTTGGTCTAGAACGGCCCACAAGCCACATGCAGCATAGGTAAGGTCCTAGAGCGCAATCTGCATACGAAGAAAAAGAAAAAAAAATAGAGAATATTATTACAATAATAAACAATAAATAACCACAACTCAGGTATAAGTGACTATTTTACCACATCCGCACGGTTGTATCTCACAAACCATTCGCTTGCTTGCGGGACGGGGATATCACCAGCATTCAAAGCAAGTGCCTTGAAGTGCGAGAAATCAGGCACATCATAGCAAACACGTCGAAGTGCCTCTAAACATATGCGCACGACACTGAATTGGGTGCTTATCATGTCCGGGCTCTGTCTACCCGTCTCGTGGATATGGTTCCGGTGATTTGCACCCCTCAAAGGGATGGAAAAACTGAGTTCACGCGTCCATAGCCGACCACTCGCATTAGATGTCGTGTTCTCGATGATGTCCGAGATAAAGAACCAGATAAGTGTTGTTCGTAGCCAATCTATTGGGAATATAGTCTGCGACATATATGTATGCAACAATGATATTAAACTAATTACACTTATTTGTTAGCATAAAAAAAACAAAAGATGTTGGAAAATATTTCATACAATAGTTGGAACAAGGAACCGTGGAATGGCCACATTAGGAGCGAATGACTCATCTTTAGGGTGGAAACCTGGTTTTTGTGGTGGGGGAGGTCCGTTGTTCATACCACCTGATTAATAAAATGCCAAAAAATATGAACATAAAATATATGCACAAAAAATTCTTCCAAATAAAATGTGGCAACATAATTATATATAGATCAGATGCAAGGAATAAGAATATATATAAATATAGAATACAAAGAAACATGAATATAAATATAGATCAAATGAATATAGATAGAATATTGGAGAAGACAACATATCAATACCATTGAAAAATGCAGGAGCCATGACCAAATCACGTAGAGAGAGAGTGGATTTATTGAGAAGTGAGAGTAAAACGTGAGAAATAAGACTATGAGAGTTCATGGGTGGGTGGGATCGATGTATGTGGTCGTCGGTTTGTTTTATATAGGGGGGCATAGACATCACTGTCGGTTTTTAAGTAGAACCGACGGTGAAAGTTAATATCACTGCCGGTTTTTAAATAGAACCGACAGTGAAAGTTAATATCACTACCGGTTTGTAAGTAGAACCGACAGTGAAGGTGCTTATATGTAAAAGATATATATTTATTTAGATAGTACAGTGGGAAAGTTTTAACAACAACAATATATTTATTTAGATAGTAATGAAATACATCAAAAAATATTAGAAATAAATTACATATACGATAACAAAGACCTTATACTAAAATTATATATACGATAATAAAGACCTATTTGCGTATAGGTCAATGTTACAATCAATGTGTATCAACACATTATAATGTAACCACCTCAATAGTATTCTTCTAGCACCAACTAGGGGCAAACAGCAGCACCGAGGTGGTCTAAGCTATTCCGGTTGGAGATAACAAGGTGGCATCGATGAATCCGCCTTGTCTGTACATGGTCTTTTTCCAGATGCGCACCACAACGGATGGCTCTATGAACCTCGTGGCATCTCCAATCTTCGGCGTTGCTCTATCTTCAGTAGCATTCTTCTAGTATCTCTTGTGTGCACCATTTTGGTGGACTACGATGCATAACGATATATGTGGTTTGTTGTGAGAGAAAAATAGTGTATCATGGCTGATTAGACCTGGCTGAAACCAACATGCATGGAGAGGCTAACTCCTGGCCGAGGGCCATTTTATAGCGGGCTAGCATTCGTGGTACATTTTTGTTTCTGAACTAAAGTTGTCGGGGTAGGTGGGAGCAGTTTTCCTACTGTTGTGGTCAGTGGGAGCACTGTTGGCATGTGAAGAGCATATACACATCACTATCTGTTTTAGTTTAAAAACTGACAGTGAATGGGGCCTTTTGTGTCGGTTAGAGCAACCGACTATGATAGAACCTATCACTGTCGGTTTTAAAACAAAAACCAGCAGTGAAGGGCCCTGCCGTCATCGTAGTCTTTTAGTAAAAAATATAAAAAAATGACTGTCAGTTTGGACCCTGTCATCGTAGCGCTATCACTGCCGGTTTTAAAACCAAAACCGATAGTGAAGGGCCCTGCCGCCATCGTAGCCCTTTGGTAAAAAAAATCACTGTCTTGTAGCCTTTTTATAAAAAATATAAAAAAATTCTTAAGCCTAGGATTCGAACCCAGGTGTCAGGGTTCTTAGTTTGGAGCCTTAACCACTACACTAGAATAGGGATTACGTTAGAATTAGTTGTTCTTTTTCTTTTAACCCGTCGTAATGCACTACTAAATAATAAATGCAAAATCAAAAAAGTTTGGCCCGCTTGGGATTCAAGCACGGGTCTCAGAGTACCGAGTGCACGGCCTTAACCGCTGAGCTAGGATAGACAGTTCGGTTAGTTTGCTTTTCTTTATTTATTTATTAATAGAAATAATAAAGTTAGTTTATATTCTAAAATAACACACAAATTTGTGTCTTGATTATTTAATTCTATGATAATTAATTAATAGTCTATAATTATCACTGACAAGTGGGTCCATTGAATAACAAGCTGCTTGTTGCCTTCAATGGACCATAGGCTAGCTCTCATATCTCCTTTATGAAACCATAGTATGTCGCCTGCTTGTTGCCGTTTTCGTCGTGAGCATCAAAACGAACACCACAATTTTAGTATGTGCTCTTTTCATCTTGCTTTTTGTGTAAAATGTGAATCCATTGATCTCATACCCTTGGTACTTAAGATATATACTCGAAGGTCCCTTGGCTAAGGCATCCAGTTGATCACCCAACTTTATTCCAAGCAAGCGACGTCTCAACCAGTTAATAAATTTCTCCTTATGTTTTTATTCAGCCAAGCCTGTGACCTGCTTGGATACAGAGTTTGCAGCGATTGCCTGTGCTCGTCAATGTATGGCATCACACCCTTGGCTTGCTAGAGAACAGTGAACTGTACCGGTCTAAAAGAAACAGGATCGTCTACTATAACAGATTTCTCCCCGATCGTTCCTTTGCCTCGTAGTCTTCCCTCATGACAAGATTCTAGAACTCCGACCCTTTTGATGTCCAGATAATATGTACAAAACTCAATGACCTCCTCTGTTGACCATCCTTCAACCATGCCCCTTCTGGCCTGAATCTGTTCCTAACATACCTTCTGAAAACTTTTATCAATCTTTCGAAAGGGGACATCTGATGCAGGTACATTGGACCAAGGGCTCTAATTTGGTCAACAAGATGAATGAGCAGATGCAATGAGATATCAAAGTAACTCGGCGGAAAATGCATCCCAAGCCTAACGAGAGTTTAGGCTATGTCCCGCTGTAGCTGTTCTAGTGTGGACACATCAATGACCTTTTTTGAGATCGCGTTGAAGAACGAGCAAAGCTTTATGATTGGGGTGCGAACCTTTAGGGGGAGGATACCACGCAGGACAACAGGGAGCAACTGAGTCATAATGACATGATAGTCATGGGCTTTCATAGGGCCATAGTTGAACTTGAGTTTTCTCATGTTCACTAGCCTCTTCAGGTTCGCACAGTAGCCCGTCAGGACTTTGAGTTCATTGAAGAAAGAAATAAGCGCACGCTTTTCTTCCTTCTTCAATGTCCATGACACAACCGGAAGTTCGAACTGGCCATTCTCTAGCTCCACGGGATACAGCTCCTTCCTGATTCCCATGTGTTGCATATCCAGGCGTGTGGCTAGTGAATCCTTCGATGTCCCCTGGGTGTCCATCAAGATGTTAAGAGTGTTAGCGCATACGTTTTTAGTGATGTGTATGGGATCAAGACAGTGGTGTACACTTAGAAATGGCCAGTAAGGTAGTTTTCAAAAAACCAATTTTTTCTTTCAAACGCTCCCATCAGGCGATGCTACTGCATTGTCCCTCTTCCCAAGGACAATGACATAATAGTTGCATGCCTTAATTTAACGTTGGTCAAAATTAAAACATACAACCTTCTTATATACTAATTCTACATCACCGTGGCAGAAATAGAATTAATACATGGAAAAACTCATAAAAAACATTATAATATTACTATTATCAACGTTGGTCAGAAAAATAACAATATCATAATTTACTGAATAAAATTTAACTGCTCTTCAAATTAAATTCTCCCATTGATTCGAATTTAATTAGAAGATAATAAGCTTTAACACTGCAGCGAAAACATAAAAAAATTATTTATCAACTTTTCAGAAGCATTTCACTGTACTCATCTACTCTCTGGAAAAATTATCCCGTTGGTTCAAATTTTGACACAGATTTAAACTATACAAAAAATCATCGAAATTTGCTTCTGAAAATGAATAAACATGACTCGGTATCTACTGTTCATTTTACCCGGCCCGTTGAAATAGTACGCGGCCTAGCGCCAGCCCAACACGGCGCGCGCGCCCGCTCCCCTGCACCCAGGCCACAACCTGGGCCTAGGCCGGGAATCTCCGATCCCGCCTGGGCCACTTTCGGTCTGATGCGTTCTGAGCCGTTGATCTACATCCGACGGTCGTCCGCATGTTTCGCTCGGAATAAAAATGGTGAGCACGGTGTTGGGCCTGAAAGCCTAGCTCATTTCTTCCCTGGCCTTCTCTCTCTTCGCCGCACATGCTGTCGAGTAGTGAAAAGAGTAGTGGTAGCAGTGCCGCCACCGGTCCCCTCGTCGGCGCGCGTGCTCGCCCTAGGTTGAGTGCGCCGCCGTCGAGCAGTCTAGGCGACGGTGCCCCTTTCCCCCAGCTACGCTGCGGTGGGCTCGCCCTAAACCCTAGATCTTCCCCTTTCTCCTCAGTGCAACCGACGCCGGAGACGAAGAATGCAGCGCCGCCGCGGGTCCCCTCGCCGGAGCGCGCCACCGTCAAGCGGTCCTGTGTTGGCGTCCTGAGCCCACGCATCGGTGACTGAGCGTCGAGCGGTGGTCGGCCCATTCTGCCCGCGCGACGGCGGGATTCTACCCACACGACGGCGGTGGTGACGCGCGACGGGGAGTCTAGGTAGGTCCTCCCCTCCTTCTCCTTACTCTAGGGTTAGGGTTTTGGGTTGGGGTCGATCCGCTTGGCAAATCGAATCCCCTCCTTCTGTTTTCTTGTTCTGATCTACTCCAAGAGCTAGATCTACGTCTGGTTAGGCTCTCTGATACCATTGATAGACTTGACAGGATCACTAGCCATAGATCTAGCATGTAGAACTGACATTTGAATGAAATGGTAAACCCTAGAATGTGATCTAGTGCGAGAAAAAGAGAGGGAGAGAGATGCGGGGTGGCAAACCATCGTCCGCCTTCGCAGAAGACGAGCTGGCCATCGCTGATGCGCGGTGGTGACACGGTGAAGTCCCGATGGTGACGCGGTGGAGGCGTAGTCGTAGGGCGGCGGTCAGAGGCGGGGTGAAGCCGGAGGTGGTGCTTCTCGTCGCTGGCAGAGCCCCCTCTCTAGATCGGCTTAGGGTTTGTAGGTGGGGTGTCTGGCGGCTCAGGTGAACCTCGTGACTCATGCCCCGGCCCCCACCTCCCTTTTTATGGCGCTGTGCGATGGAGGCCCACCAACTATAGTTAGGGTTGGACGCCTCCGATCAGGGCGCGGGTCAAGACCCAATTGACCGTTGGGCCAACCGGTGGGTAACAAAAACCTCTCTGGCTTGAATGCATCCGCATCCTCCCATAACTCTTTATCTCTACCAATCGCCCACGCGTTGATGATGACCTGGGTCTTGGCTGGGATATCGTAACCATGGAGCTTGGTGTCCTGAACCACCTCGTGGGGGACAAGGATTGGCAATGGTGGATGCAACCGCATAGCTTCTTTCATGGCAGCCTGTGGTCGTGTCATTGTGCTTAGCTGCTGCTCTGTAACTCGTCCGTGTTCCCCTACAATTTGTCGCAGCTCGGCCTGTACTTTCTCCATTTCCTTTGGGTTCTTCACTAGCTCGGCCATTGTCCACTCCATCGTTTTGGAGGTTGTGTCGGTGCCTGCTAGGAAAAGGTCCTGCATTAAGAAATTTGAAGTATTGCTGTGTTAGCAACAAATGCCAGCATTCTACACTCAATATTTAGTAATGTCCCCGTTTCATGTTATAGTTTCACTTTTGTTTTCTCATCAAAAGTTTCTGTAACTCGGATCAACTTTATCGAAAAATATAAATTTTTTATTGTGCAGCATGAAGTATGCCTTGAAGTTGAAGACAGGCAAGATCAATAATGGCAGTGAAAGGATAACCCTGGCTTACAAGGATGAGTCCCTTGAGATCTGTTTTGTCAAGGTTTAACCCCGCGCCTGCCTCCTTCACGACGCAGAGCAATTCGTCGAGCAGGTCATCGGCGCGGCGTCCCCGCCGCTGCTCTTCTCGTGCTCCTGGAGCGTCCCTTCGAGAATGGCGTCCAGCTTGCTCGCCGTCCTCTTTGTCCTCGCGAGTCGCGTCGAACCCCGTCGCCCAGTCCACCCACCCTAGCCGCGGGAACACGTCGCTCACCGCGATCGTCTCGAGCAGCACGGTGGTCTCCTTCATCATCGCGCGGATCGCTACTGGCTCCATGCCTCCGAGCTTGTTCCCGAACGCTGCCTTGGAGATGATCGTGTAGGTTAAGCCGATGAACAAGAACAACTCACTCAAATGGACGACGACCCCTCGGCGGCCGTTTCCACCGCCGTCCACATGGGCGCTCGCAGCGCGGATCTGCTCCACGAAGGACGCGACCGCCTCTTCTCGGAGCGCGCGGAAGGAGTCGACCCGCTTCGCGCTGAGGACGTGCAGGACGGCGATGCGGCGCAGCTGGCGCCAGCGCTCGCCGTAGGCGATGTCTCGGCCGTCGTAGAGGAGGCCGTAGGCCGTGCGCTGCAGCGGGCGGCCGCAGAAGACGTGGTCCTGGGTCTTGAGGACCTCTTGGGCCACGGAGGCTGAGGAGACCACCAGGGTGGGCACGGAACCGAGGCGGAGGAGGAAAAGCGGGCCGTGGCGCCGCGACAGCTCCAGCAGCTTCCAGTGGTGGTGGCTCCGGCCGAGATGGTGGAGGTTGCCGATGACGGGCAGCGCCTGAGGAGAAGGCGGCAGTACCGGGGCACCACGTTTGCGGCCGGCCCTGCAGAAGTTTCTGATGATGACGAAGCAGGAAACCACGAGGACGACGTAGTAGAGAAGCAGCTGGTTAGAGTCCAGCTGAACAGGAGCCATGAGAGCACGCTGAGTGAATTCATGAGTACTCAGATGATGAAACGGATTACGTGGAAATATATGTTTGAGTACAGAGAGGTCATCACAAAACCAGAGAGACTAGAGGGGAGAGGCATGCATGAGCTCGATATGCTGTTGGCTTTAAGGAAGCCTTGTGTTGACACACGCACACACGTGCATATAGGGCATAGGGCGCCGTGTGTCTGAAGAGATAAGACGTGTGTGAATGATACTCCATAGGAGGCTAGAAGCGAGGGCGGGCGGCGGCTCAACGGCACTGCTATGTCCTCAGAGACAAAAATACTGAACCAATCTAGAGATCCAATATTACGTGGTGAACTAGCAGATCGTACAGCCAGGCCTATCCATTTTGTTTTTGAAAATGGTCCTCGAAATAAAACTGAGACTATTTTTTTAGATAACACTAGTATAATGCCCGTGCTAACGCAACGGCAGCGATGCACACGACAACAACCAAAATACTATATTTTTTTCCAAGAAATAACCAAAGTGGTAGGAAGCTGAGTAAATCACTAATTTTTTTTGATGTGAAAGAAAAATTACAATGTTGCAATTGAACAATTAGGACAGCTTTGTTTTTTCGTGGAAGTCATCAATGGGGGATGACCACCATTTGGTTTTCTCGTGTAAGTCATTTCAGAGCATAAGGGACACCAACCACAAGTATACAACCGCACTTATTAAACTCACAATTTGAAACATATGATGATGGGTTCAGCAACAGAGTAACCAATTCTATTTATGGATTTAAAATAATGACAGCTGGCAAAACAAATACCTGGTCTGTAAATGCGAAAGAGTTCCGTTGTTCCGTTGCAATGGAGGCGACAATGCTCTATCGGTGGTGATCTGCCACTATTTCCTCTTCCCTATGATATATGTGCAGTGATATAGCTCATATGAGAACTTAGCTAAGATACAGTCAATATAATCTATCAATATAATCACACTACCTGAGTTCATTTGAAGATCGAAAAGAACGGGTAAGAGTAGCATCAGATGGAACTGACTGGTGTATGTGTGTTTCTGTTGGGGGAGGAGGACAAGCAAGTCTTACTGGACCCCGGAACATTTAAAATCTGCTCTTCCAAGATTCCATCTTCACCGAGAACCTAAATAAGTAAGCAGTTCAAATATAATCGTTAAGGAAAAATATATAACAGATCAACACAAAGTCAAAGCATTCGAAACTAACAAAGTGAAATAAAGAAAAGAACCATTGAAACTCAGAGACAATTTCCCACCCAACTGTTGGCGTTGAGGACTTTTGTCAAGCAAGTGGTGGGCGCTATTGGCCGGTCAAGCAGCCCGCTTTGCTTACCGGTGACCACCATGGCAAAGTCCGATCCTTGTGTGCTTGCGACGGCCCTACAACTTAAATTCACTCCTGCTGGCAGCTCTGAACTGCATCACGTTGCTTCATGGTGGCGTCCAGCATGCTGCACCGGCCGCATGGTCACCACCATGGTCCGTGTCGTGGCTGCTGGAAGAGGAAATCTAGGTTCGAGAAAAACTGACGAATGGAATGGAGATTCTTAAGCGGGCGGGTTCAGACACATACCATGGTGGAAGCGGCGAGGACGGCGCGTCGTACATTGTTTTCCACCGCCCAGGCCGCGAAGGCCTCCACCGATGCGCCGTCATCACGTCGGTGCTGCCGGGACTCCACGATGACGGCCACGTCATCAGGAGCCTCCGCCAGGATCCTCCCTGCCGCGTCCTAGCCCTTAGCGGCGTCGCGGGAGGATAGAACGATGTGGAGACCGTGGGGCGCGAGCCGGCAGGCCGCCCCGAAGCCTATCCCGCTTACCAGGTAGTCCATCGCGGTTGAGGCGTGCGTAGGAGGAGAGCTTCACATCGACGTCGCCCTCCAGCTTGCGCGCCTCCCGCCGCAGCTCCTCCCACCCGGACTCAGTGGACGAAACTCATCTTGGCCGGCGCCTAGGTCGGTGCCACGGCCTCATCTGCCGTCACCGTCTAGGCTGGGGTGTCCTCAGATCCGGCCGACGCCGCGTCCTCGGTGGGGTGGCGAGATCCTGACGATCGCTGCTGCCAGTGGCTGGGTCCCTCTCCCCATCCGCGGCGGCCACCTTGCCGATGACGTAGCCCTCACCCTCCATAGCGGCGCCCAGATCCGGCACGGCATCGCAGCCGCGCCTCTCGCAACCTCATCCTCTCCGCTTTATTTTGTGAAAAAAAGCAATCGGTGAAAAGGAGGGGGAGGAGATCGAACTGTGGCTGCGCGGGAGCGGGCGTGTGGGGCTGGGCGCGGGCGGTCGCTGGTGCAAGGCCGATCCAAAGATGCAGGACCGTCGGATGTGGTTGAGTAAGGAGAGAGAATGAGTAAGAGTTAATCCGGTGCGTACGTTTTTAATGTGATCTTTATCTGTGTGCGTTTTGTGGTGTGGATGTAGTTTAGGTTGTGACTGTAGATGCGAAATTTGTTTGGTGGCTGTAGAATAATTTGAAGTGGTGTATTATAGGGGTAGAGATAGTACAAAACAAACGATAGAAAATGAAAATAAAAAGTCTATTTGACCTCTTTAACTTCCGAGTTTGATCTGCCTGCCCCAATAGAAAAAACTGTTTTTAATAACATATCTAATTTTTTAAACTGTTTGAATTTAAAATGGGTATAGTTTGTACAATCTTGGACAAAATTGCTATTTAAATTCGAAACTGCCTAGTTCGATAGAAGTTGGGAGAAGTCCAATGGACTTTCCCCAAACAAAAATAGATGGCACAGCCTAGACCCTAATAGCCTAACGGGCCTAAGGACGAACGGTGGTGGCCTCAAGTAGTCTTCTTGTTTGCCTGCCTGATCGCACACGCCTAGATGCAGTGGCATCACGGTCGATTCTCCATCTTTTGTAGTAACTAGATGATATTTCGCGCATTGCCGCGGAAATCCATCGCCTTCCTTCTCCATAAATGGACCTGCTCACCGATTACACTCTATGAACGACCGTGGCACTTTTTTTGACAACACGCTGTCGATCCCATAGAACTTCGGCCGGATGGCAGGATGAAGTCCACCGCTGCTCTTCCTTCGGTCGCCTGCCCTCAGTTGTTGTTGCTGCTGCTGTCTCTAAGCGTGACCATCACTTTTCCTTGCCCTCCTCTTCCCACGGCTGCTGCCTACTGGCTGCTCCTGGTTCCATCCCGCCGCCGCCTGCTGGTCGTCCCCAGGCCCGGCCCTGGGGGCGGGCGAGAGGGGCGGCCGCCCTGCCCCCCGAGCCGTAAGGGCCCCCAACCCTGTATGTATACGGTGTAGGTGTGTACTGTGTAGGAGTAGTATTTTGGAGTTTAGCTGAAGTACCACAGACAACATGTGGCGTATGAGTGTATTGTTGTTACAGGAGGGCAACGTGTTGTGCTGTATGAGAGGCCTAAAGGCCAGGAGCGCAACGTGTGCATCAATTCTCTCTCTCTCTCTCTCTCTCTCTCTCTCTCTCTCTCTCTCTGCCATGCGGCTGTAGGGATGCTCACTGTAACAGTATGCCTTGTAGGGTATATATGCATTGTGCTAGTTTTCAATTATTAAATGTATTTTAAAAATTTCAACACCTGTCTTCTACTCCCCCGTCCACGAAAGAATGCAATTATGGTATCTGTGCCGGTCAATCAAGCTCAAGTTTGACCAAGATAGTAAATAGTATTAGTATTTATGTCTTTAAATAAATTTATTATAAAAATATATATTTCTATAACTTGTCTAATGACACTTATTTTGTATCATGAATGTTGGTATTTTTTTATATAAATTTAGTCAAAGTTCATGTTGTTTGTACTTATTTTGAGATAGAGGGAGTATGTGACAAGATAATTTTTTTTGAGAATAGGTAATGCATGCTAGGTAATTATTCTTAGCTTAGCATCCAAACTAATACAAGCGATAACAGATGTACATATGTTATAAGGGGCTGCCATTTTTAGTGTTGCCCTGGGCCACCAAAATCTCAGGGCCGGCGCTGTCGTCCCTGCCCCTCTGGCATGACAACCACGTACAGATCCTGCCAAAGCCAGCGCCAATGGAGATGGCCGGTAGCCCGGCACGATGCTTAGATTGAGAATGTCAGCACGACAGCACTGGGCACGATGAACAGGCGACTGGAATTGTCCAGGAACCTTGCTTGCTTCTGTAGCTTATAAATACCAAATGACTCTTCGGTCATAGACTGCCGCACGGTTCCGTGATGCAGCACGTTAGTGGCCGTTTATTAATTTCTTGTGAGTGGCAACGTTTGGACTTTGGAGCATGTATAGTAGCTGTTTATTTATTAATTGATTGTGAGTGGCATGTTTGGAGCAGTTAAGTGGCAACGTTTGGAGCATGTAGTGGCCGTTTATTTAGGCCTCGTTTAGTTCCTTTCCTTAAAGTTTAGTCTCTATCTCATCGAATATTTGGACACATATATAGAGTATTAAATATAGACTAAAAAATAATTATTTATATAGATTGTGACTAATTTACGAGATGAATTTTTTAAGCCTAATTAGTCCATGATTTGACAATATGGTGCTAAAGTAAGTTTACAGTAAACATGTGCTGCTGATGGATTAGTTAGGCTTAATAAATTCGTCTTGCGGAGTACCGAGAACTTCTGTAATTTGTTTTATTATTACTATCCAAACACTCCCATGTGACACCCTGATATGACACCCGATGTGACACCCCTAAATTTTAGCCCCTGTATTTAAACACCACATTAGTTGCCTGTGAGTGGCAACATTTGGAGCACGTAAATGTGTGGCAATGTTTGGAGTAGATCTTTCAGATATAGGGGCCCCGTAATGATTAGAGCTAGTTATTAGCTCTAAGCTAACTTCTCCAATAGCGCTGACTTCTAGCACATAACAACTTTTAACATAGATGACCCCACATGACATTCACACATAACTCTGAAATATGTGCAAAAGCTTAGCTCTTGATTAAGAGCTAGCTTTTCTCTTTCTTCTATTAAAATATGAGAAAAATATTTAGAGCTAGGTTAAAAGCCAATTGTTAGAGCTTCCATAAGGTGAAGTGCTCCTTGTTACATCGACGAAGCTGAAGAGAAGCGGGCCCAAAGAGATGACGTGGCTTCATGATATATATCGCAGAGAAATCAGCTAGTGGGATTCTCCTATATTTAGGTATAGTAGTGTCGGTGTTTCGAACAAACACCAAATAGTAAATTTATATTGGTGCACGTTAGGCTCGGATAGTGTACTAAAGGACATAAGGTTTACATTGGTTTAGGCAGAATATCTCTACGTCCAGTTTGTTGCTGCTCGTGTTATTAGTACCGAAAAAAGGTTCGTAGTTGGGGGTACAAACGGTCGAGAGAGCGACAGGTCACAAGTCTCTGATGGAAAGGTCGAAAGGACGCCAAGAGCTCGGTTGCTGCTTGGCTGTGTGTTGTGTGTGGAATTGATTCCCCCCTAGTGGGATGTCCTGCCCCCCCTTTTATAGACCAAGGGGGTAGCAGGGGTTATAGATGGGAGAAAGAGGAAAAAACCAAAGGTAGAGAATGCCCTTCGAGGGTGTCGGGTCTTCCTTTTCCCTTGAGCCTGCCCTGCTGACATGGCAGACCACGCCAGGGATAGCATGTTTCGTTGATCCTGATAGGGCCGGGCTCTGGCTTTGTCTCAGCGAGTGGTCATGTGCCATCCTCCCCCGGTGGATGGTGCCGTGTTTTAGGGCACCGAGCCATGACTCTACGGGGAGTAGACGGGGAAATTACTATACACCTGTTACTGTAGATGATGTGAGTTCTTCCTTCGATTATAGTGGTTGTCGTATGCCTGTGTTAGTATCCGTGCCCGAGGGCTGATGGCGGCGCCTACAACACTGTAGGACAAAAGTCGGCGCCTACAACACTATACGGGCTCTATTAGGTCGGAAAGGGCTTAAAGTGCTCCTCCCATCATATCCTGACGGTACCTTCATGCAGCCGTGCAGGGCATGGTCCTTGGTACTACGGTTGACTTGAATGTCCTGTCGTACCCTATGCTCGTCATCATGAAGGAGCAGGGTGCAGTCGTCGGGCGAGGCAGAGGCCGCCCTCGGACGTCGGGCGGGGTGGAGCCAGCCTTCAAACGTCAGGTAAGGTGGAGCCAGCCCTTAGCCGTCTGGTGAGTTGCAGCCAGCCCTCAGCCATCGAGCGAGGCGGAGTCTAGCCCTCGGGGGTCGGGCGAGGTGGAACCAAGCTTTCGTCGTTCGGGCGAGAAGCGTAGTAGCGTTCTTGTATGACCGAAAGCGTCAATGTTTGATGGTTATTAGTTCCACCTCATTGGGTACCCCGGTATTAGGTCCCCGACAGTAGCCCCCGAGCCCCCGGGTGATTTGGATATAATCGCCTGGGGGTATTTTGACTTGCTAGAGGGTGCGCGCAAGCACACCCGACAGGTGTAGCCCCTGGGTGATTCGAGCAGAATCGCCCAGGTGGTATTTTGATTCGCCAGAGGGTGCACGCGAGCGCACCCATTGGGTGTAGCCCTCGAGCCCCCGGGTGATTCAGATAGAATCGCCCGGGGGATAATTTTGGACCCTTCGTAGGTATGGCTATGAGATTTGGTTTTTGTCAACTGGGCAGTTTAAAGGAAACCCTGGTATCCTGTTCGTGGGGATTCGTCCAGGGTTAGCCCAGTTGGGACTTGATTGCGCATCGAGGTTCCCTTGAGGCTTGTGTGCCTAAGTTTTGGCCGCTCATGGGCCCATCCCTTGTTGGAACGGCCGTCGAGACTGTTGGGCCGACCCTTGAACTTCTAGGCCTAGGTGGGCTGGAGAAAAGCTTTTTGACCCGTATCCCCTCTGTGGGAAAAGAGTCCTGGTCTGCCTAGGAAAGGCAAAACATCCAGCGCAATTTTGGTGGGAAAGGATAGGGATCGTAGGTGCATATCCCACGACATGACATGGTGGTGTATCATGGCAGGCTCAGAAACCTAGGTGGGCGGTTGCTCTTCTTCCATCTGTTGCCCCTATAAAATCAAGGGGTTCGCCCCTAGGGTTCCGTACTTTGTCTCCTCGCCTTCGCGTCGACTACCTCCGCCGCCAATCACCTGAGCCTCCCGTACTTGCATCGTAGCTGCCGTCAAGCTCGCATCTGCATCGTAGCCGCCGTTAAACTCGCTTCCACCCCTCCCAATCGTTTCAATGGAGTCATGGTGTAGATCCAACATCACCCCTCAGCGCCTGGAGGGCCTTGTTTGTCGTGGCCTCCTTTGCCCACTGACCACCGCTGAGGAGTGTCGGCTGCCCAGTAATGAGGATGAGCCATCACCGCCTGAAGGGTATGTCATGTCCTTCGCTCACTTCCACGAGCGGGGATTCGCCATTCCTGCTCACAAGTTCCTTTGGGGGCTATTGGATTACTACCAGGTGGAGTTGCAGCACCTTACTCCCAATGGGGTCCAGCACATTGCGGCGTTCGTCACCCTATGTGAGGGGTTGCTGGGGATTAGTCCCCACTTCGACCTTGGGCGGTATCTCTTCACCATCAACCTGTCGAAGAAGCGGGTTGGGAAGCAAGAGCTGAGCGTGCCGATGGGATGTGCCAGTATTCATCTCTGCAACAATCGGGTGAACGAATAACCATCGATGCGTCTATCGACCTCCAACAAGGGGTGGCATACACATTGGTTTTACGTCAAGGACGACGTTGCCACCCCCTTGCTAGTGTTCTCTGGGCGCATCATTGAAGAGGTCCCGGGGCCATAGAAGTGGGGTGTCTCGGACAAAGACAAGAAGAAGATCAAGGACCATCTCGCCGCCCTCCAAATTCTGAAGGAGAGGGGCACGAAGGGATCGGGGATCATCAGCGCCTATCATATGCGGAGGGTGGCGCTGCTGATGAGCCACGTGCTTCCCCTATACCTGATGGCACCCAAGGCATCACTTGAAGGGACGACACTTATCGATGAAGCGCTCCCCCCCACCAAAGTGGCACAGCGCATCAAGGAGGCGATGGAGCCTTCGAAGGACAACACCGGCGTTATCCTTGATTTTGTGTATCTGGTGCCGGGGCATCCCCCAATGTGGCCGAAACCGGGGTTCATCGATTTCGTAAGTTCTTTTCCCCCGTGTCTCCTTTTTTCTTGAATCTTGGCCCCTTGATGCTGACCTCAGGATAGCGGGACCAGCCAAAGAGACTCATCTTCGGGGATAGCTTGGCTCCACTACCGAAGGACTGGATCGTGGTGACGGCGAATCACACCGTGGCCAAGTGGGATAGGAAGACGAGGGAGCTCACGAGGAAAAGATGCTATGGAAGCAGCAAGGACAGGAGCGAGGAGAGGAGATAGGTAGTGATGATGAGGAGGAGGAGTTTGACGAGGTAGTTGCTGATGTGAAGTGGGATGTCCTGGAGGGTGAGGATACGCTGACAGGTACCCACTCGTCCACGCAGGGACCCTTCCCATTCCATGCGGAGGGAAGTGAGTCCGTGTGGCCAGCGGAGACGGGCCAAACCATCGGCCTATCCACATGACCGGTGGGAGCTGGTGGATCCACCGCCACACCCAGGGTGCTGGTGGAGGACCGGTGGATGGGGGGAGGTGGATCTGCTGTCGCGCCCAAGGTGCCGACTGAGGGGGGCGGCTCCACTGCCGCACCCCATGAGCTGATAGGGGCAGGTGGATATGCTGTCGCGCCAAGGTGCCGACAGAGGGGGTGGCTCTACCGCCGTGCCCTCGAAGACAAGGGAGACGAGCCCCCCTACCCGGGAGTAGGGGGTAGGCTCAAAATGGCCCTGCCTAGATGAGTTGGAGCAGGAATCTAGGGGTTTGTCCCCAAAACATTCCTACCGCCCAATAGCGGCAGTGTAAGTCACTGATTCCTCTGTTTTTTTCTGTTTTCTATTTTTCAGCATGACCTTATGCCTTTTAACTCTTGCAGAGTCTTGCAACGGGGCCGTTCTTTGGCGCTGGCGCCTAAGAAGAGTGTTGCTCTTCAGGCAGAATAGGTGCCGTCGCCTAACATTGCTCCTGTTTTGGGCAGGAGCAGGCGCTGCCAGCAGTGGCGACCGTGCCCTCGGTGGGTCAAGTGGGCATTGGGGCTAAAGAAGCGCCCTCAGGGGTCACCGAGCATATGACGGTGGAGGTGACTCTGCCGTCTATGTTGGAGCAGACTGAGTGGCCGCCCGCGCTTTGTGGCGCCCTCTGTGGTGGGCACGGCATCACAAGTCAATCCCCTAGCTACATTGGAGTGGAGGTGGCTATGACCGTGACAAGCCAGGCACAGCTGGATGTAGCCAAGGTGGTGTCCAAGGGAGTGGCGTAATCTGTGCCACCGATGGCCCAGGTGGTGGTGCCCGAGGCGGGACGAACAGAGGGGGATAGGCCAGAGGGTCCCCAGGCATCATGGTGGTGGTGGAGAGGATCAGTTGGGGGTCACCCGCATGGGGTGAGCCACCACTCCAGTGGATGGCTCCTCAGGACCCAACATCGACTCTCTTCTCGCTCGACAATGCTATCGAGAGCATAGAGCTGGAGAGTCTCGATGCCAGGGTATCAGCTATGATGGATGCCTTAAGCCAGGCTAGGGGCATCCTACGTGATGTCATCATTCCCACTGGCTAGGTATCCACTTGATCTTCCCTCTCGCTTTCTTCTTTCTTCATGTATTGTTGTATTTTCGTATTTTTAATACTAGTCTTCTTTTCAGTCCCTCATTGCTCGTAGCTAGGAGAAATCATGGTTCCTCCATGAGCAGAAGGTGGAATAGGACCGCCTCACTGAGGTGGCCTGGCTACGTGGAGATGTTAGTGCCTAGCTCGCCACCGCCTAGCAGTGGGAAGCCAAGGCGCGTTGGGACACAGAGGAGATTCATGGGATGTTCTAGGATCTATCGACGAGGGTGCAGCAGGACAAGGAGGCGGCCACCAGGGTCTGAAAGGAGCAGGACGAGCTACTCTAGAAGGACACCAAGGCTAGCCAGCAGGCCATCGAGCTCCTAGAAGAGCTAGAGAGGGAGCGGAACCTCAAGCTTGAGGCCAAGGACAGGTCCGCGGCCCTACAACAGAGGGCGAATCAGGATGCCGAGGTGATTGCCCGGCTGCACAGGGAGCGAGACGAGCTACGCCAGACTGTAGAAAGACTTTGCTCGAAGCGTGGCATGGCCCGTGAGGAGAGCGACTAGGCCATCTGAGAGCGCAATAAGGCGCGTCATGGGGTCAGCTCCCTCCAGATGAATCTTGGAGTCATGGTGGCTCGAAGGCTGGAGGCCGAGAGCGTCTCTGTCGGGCTAGGCACAAAGCTCGCCAAGGTGCTGGGGATTCTTTAGGCTAAGAGTGATGAGCACGATCTCCTGCACGCTACCGTCGGGGTTGTTTTCGATGACCTAGGGGTGGCGCGGCTGGAGGAAATCGGCTCACTTATGGCCCATGCTGTAGATATCATGGTGCGGGTGCGCCAGCTTGAAGAGGACGCCTTTCATGCCAGGATCACCCAATCCTTTGCTGATGCCTGCTCTCATTATGATCATGAAGTTAACTTGGAGGTAATGAGCCTCATCTTCATGCCTGGCTATAAAAACTCCGAGCTAGATGAGATTGAGAAGGCGGTGACTCCCATTGCATGGAACCTGGCGAACAGGCTGAAAGACATAGTTCTCCCTTCGAGGAAGTAGTTAGTTGAATAAGTTTGATAACCATTTATCTGTAATATGTGGACAAGTGTTGGTACTTTTATGTCTGCAGATAGATTTGTAATTTCATTTTGCAATTTTGTTTCGTTCGTTTGAGCTTACTTCCTTTCCTTTTGCAATCGAGAAAAAAGGTTTATGCGATCCAACCCTTCCGTTCGCTAAGACCATAGGGCCCGAGGTGTATAAGGGGGCAATTTTGATTATGCTGGTGAGCAAAGTTACCGTAGCCATCGGGCATGGGCTTTTTGTAGTCTTACCAGGCATGCTTGTTTATTTGCTCCCACAAACCTTGCCGCTAACCTTAACGCGAGATAGAGGTCTGATGCAACGACTGTTTCAAAAAAAGGGAGGTATTTATACCTTTATCAGCCCCCGAGTGAGATCCGACCCTTTGCGGTCGCTGGGGCTGGATGTTACTGGAGATCGAAGTGTGGGTAGCAAACTTACTCTTGTATTCACACATACCCCTTACTTAGGATTTTGGCGATCGATTTGTGACCATGCGTTCGGTCTCATTGCTGGCCCGGCCTTCCTCGAGCCCCCATGCATGGCGGGGATTCAATCAAGGGTCGGCTCGTTTTGTGATTGTTGCCCCGTCTGTGGTTTCCATAGCTGGAGGGGTTAAGGCGACGTCACTTGCCTCAACGGCTCGAGTGACATGCTTGATGAGCTCGCCAACGGGGATGTTCGGACGGAATTTGATCCCGTTGCTTTGTGACAGGGTCGGCAAAGCCCTCGGGTGGCGTTCCGTTGCTCCTTGACCCGCCTTCCAATAGATTCCCCTTCAATGGGGATTCTATGGGCTCGGCTAGAGGCTGGATTGAACTAGAAGGTTGAGATGACCCTATCCGCCGCAATGCGGGTTGGGCAAAGGCCGCTGAGGCTCGTCTGCGTTTTCTCCCCTAGCTCTTGTTCGACATGAGGTAGCCTCGGACCCATCATGGGCTAGCCTTCGAACCTCAGTCTCTTGATCTCGAATCGAGCAGCTCAAGCCCCGAGCCCCTTGGGGTCTGATAGGGGTCGGCCGTGTTTCACGCGTCACCCCGTCCTCGGTTTCTACAACCGAAGGGGTTGAGTTGACGACACTTGCCTCGATGGCTCAAGTGTCGTGCTCAATGAGCTTGCTAATGGGTATGTTTGTGTGGAATCTTGGTCCGTCATTAGTTGACGGGGTCGGTAGAGTCCTCATATGGCATCCCACTACTTCTTAACACGTCTCCCGGCAGATGCTAGAGCCGTTCGATAGGCTCAAGTAGCCCGTTGGCCTCTCCTTAACGGAGATTCCGTGGGTTTGGCTCAAGGTTAGAATCGAATGGGAAAGGTCAAGATGTCCCTGTCCACTTCTGAGCGGGGTCGGGAAAGGCCGCTGGGGCTCCTCTCAGTTTTTCTCCCCTAGCTCTATTTGACGCGAGGCAGACTCGAGCCATTTGTAGGCCAACCTTTGAACCTCAGTCAGTTGCCACTCATATCGAATGAGGCGGGCGCCGCTTCATGTTGCGACATGAAGCATTGAGATATGACGATCGCATATGCAACGTTTGGATGTATGGGTTTAATGTACGATTTAATTGAAACAAAAGGGGGGTCAGTAATGTTACCTTGGCAGTATGAGCGATAAGAAGCTCTTATCAGACATGTTCGTGCGGGGTTCAAATCCGACGTTCATGGCGGGGCCGATGTAACCTGCACGAGCATCGCAATTTTTTGTTTCTATCTCTCGGCAGCGATTCGAGCTGTTCAATCGATTTTAGGTGACCTGACAGCTTCTCCTTAGAGATTCTACAGGCGGACCCCTCCGAACCCTTCTCGAGAAGGCAGATGTTGAAGCTTGGGGTACGAGGAACTATGAATTCGATTATGGTGGTGAACAAAAACACCATAGCCGCCGGGGTGTAGGGTCTAGCGGTTCATCTAGTTTTACTCAAAGTTTTACACCCACACACCGTGTCTCTAGTTTTAAATGTAAGGAGGGGTCGGGCGAATTGGATGTCTAGACAATTAGACACTCTTGGCAGCCCCTGAGCCATGTCCGTGCCCCTGCAGTTGCTGGGGTTGGGGGCTTGATAAAGAGATTAACACTCAAAGTAAGTAAATAAAGGTGCTTATCTTTCAGTGGTCATTCGTTCATCATTTTACCTAGGCTGTCCGATCAACCCAGGAGGCCTGTTGGGCCCCCTTGACGGGCATTCCGTCGTTGGGTCCTTCTAGGTCCTGTCTAGGGAAGCGGAGAGTCACCTACATGCAGGTGCGCCCTGATTCTCGCTCTCGGTGTGCGGTAGTGGTGGGCCATGCCCAGGCAACGTCTTGTTTGACTGGGCAACGTCTCATCGACTAGAACATGTCCTGTCGGTCCAGCCGTGTCCCCTTCGATTCCCGTTAGCATCGATTTCCCATCTGCATTGAATAGGGGAAGGGAGAGAGTTTTTCGTCCCAACCTTTCACCTTTTCTCAGCTGCCGCGCCTCTTCCTTAAATTGGGAGGGGGAGAGGAGTTCTCATCCCATTCCTTTGCCTATTCTTGAGCCACTACCTCTCCTCCTTTCTCCTCGCCGAGCATGTTCATATGTCGCGGCGGTTCCTAAGTGAGAGAGGGTAATGCGATGGAGAGGAGAACTCATAGATCTATTCATGAATCTAGAGTGCGATGTCAAGCTGGAGGTCATCCAATGTAGATGAGATGGTGATGGCTGCCTTTGCCAAGAAGGGGCCACTTCTGCCGAAGGTGGAGGCGCACTGGATGGTGCTGGGTGTCGTTAGTTTTGTCATCGTCCATCAGGCCTTCGTCAGGCTAGAGCCATATGGGAAGCTCTTCCGACGGATCTTCTCCAAGCGAGTCTCATTGGTGGGGAAGCCACCTAGGATTGCGTCAATGGGGAGCTTTGCCCTTGTGGCCACTTAGATCGGCCAGTTCATGAAGCTTGATGAGATGTCAGAGACATCCATCAGCCATGGCGACCTTTCCTCAGCGGGAAGCGCCCTTAGTCTAGACATTGTTGTTAGGGTTGTGGCTGATCATGATGGCGTAGTCCCTAGACGACCCGGCGGAGATGCCACAATCGCCGACGTGGTGCTCGACATTGTAGACGATGGCGTCCTCGAGGGTCCCGTGGAGCGGTAGGACATCGCCGATGGAGAGCATGGTGCGGTGACCGTAGTAGTACTCATAGTAGAACTATTCAGAAACTATAATCGAATAAGTTTGTGGAGGAGCCCCTGAGTGAACAGTCTTTTGTATTTATAGATACATCTATCCTTTTCGTGATGAAATCACTTTATAAGCGATGACTTTGTGCAAAAAATGAATAAGTTTTCAACATTCGTTACGGCAAACAACTTTTCTCCCTCTTTTTGTAAAAGAGGTTTGGTGCCTTCCGACCCTTCCCATAGTTAAGGTCACAAAAAACTCAGAGTGTGGGCGAGCCAATTCTGATCACGCTGGTGAGCAAGGAGGCCATAGCCGCTAGGGCATGGGTTTCCCACAGTCCTATCAGTTATACTTAGATTTTGTTCTTGAAATTCTAGCCTTTAGGACTTACCATGAGAAAAGAGGGAAAACATAGAGAATGTTTGTAAGATAACACAGAGAGTGTTTGTAAGATAAACGTACTTATATCAGCCCCTGAGTGAGGTCCAACCCCTCGCACTTTGTAGGGGTTAGATGTCACCAAAGATCGGGGATTTTTTATGACAAAAAACTGACAAGAGAAGGTATGCATTTATTTAAGGGTAAAAATGATGTAGCTGCTCAATGTTCTAGGCACTGGTGAAGACCACGCCGTCGATGGTTTTCAACTTGTAGGCGCCTGGACAAAGTACTTCCATGATGATGTATGGTCCCTCCTAGGGCGGGGAGAGCTTGTGACGGTCCTTGTTGCTCTACACGAGGCAGAGAACTAGGTCCCCGATGTTGAAGGCTCGGTCCCACACCCATCGGCTGTGGTACCAATGCAGCGCCTACTGGTACATGGCTGAACGGAGGAGGGCGATGTCACAAGCTTCATCTAGCTGGTCCATGGTGTCTTCGTGGGATGCCTCGGCTCTGTATTCTTCGTATGCTCTGATTCTTAGCGCAACATAGTCAAGGTCGGTTGGGAGGATGGCCTCGGAACCATAGACCATGAAGAAAGGTGTGTAGCCGGTGGCTTGGCTAGGAGTTGTCCTCAGGCTCTAGAGTGCCGTAGGGAGCTTAGTGACCCAGCGTGTGCCGAACTTGTTCAATTGGTTGAAGATCCTAGGCTTGAGGCCCTGTAGGAGCATTTCGTTTGCGTGCTCGACCTGTCCGTTCGTTTGGGGGTGCACAACGGTGGCCCAATCAACCCGGATGTGTTGTTCATCACAGAATCAAAGGAATTTCTTGCCAGTGAACTATGTGCCATTATCCGTGATGATGGAGTTCGGTACTCCAAAGTGATGGATGATGTCGAGGAAGAACAACACGGCTTGCTCAGACTTGATCACGGAGATCGATAGAGGTTCGATCCATTTCGTGAACTTGTCTATGGTAACAAGCAAGTGAGTGTAGCCCCCGGGTGCCTTTTTGAGAGGTCCAACCAGATCGAGCCCCAGACCGTGAAGGGCCACGTGATGGGGATCATCTAGAGTGCCTAGGTCGGGAGGTGAGTTTGCCGAACATAGTACTGGCACCCTTCGCAGGTGCGTACGATCTGCTCGGCGTCAGCTACTATAGTGGGCTAGTAGAAGCCATGTCGAAATGCGTTCCCAACCAAAGATCTAGGCATGACATGGTGACCATAGACCCCACCATGGATATCGCTCAGTAGAAGATTCCCCTATTCGACGGGGATACAGAGCTGCAGGATCCTAGTGTGGCTTCGTTTGTAGAGTTCGCCCTCTACAAGAACGAAGGACTTGGCGTGACATGCGAGCCATCAAGCTTCTATCTTGTCCGTCAGCAGCATGTCAAGGAGGAGGTAGTCGAGGTAGAGTGTTCTCTAGTCATCCAGAGGGTCGGGCTCTGTCATTGGATCCTCTTCAAGCTCCATGACCTTAGGGTTGGACGGAGCCATCGGTAGGTTAGCCCCTAGGGCTAGATCGGACGGACCATGGTCGACCCATTCCAATGCTTCGTAGCATATCGAGGGCTTGTGTTGGTTGCTGGCGAAGACACCCGTTGGCATCGGCTCTCGACTAGATGCCACTTTTGCAAGCGCGTTGGCCGCCTCATTGAGGCGCCTTGGGATGTGATTGAGTTCGAGGCCATCGAATTTGTCCTCCAGCCGTCGAACTTCTTGGCAGTATGTAGTCATCTTGGCGTCATGGCAGCTTGACTCCTTCATGACTTGGTTGATGACCAGCTAGGAGTCACCCCGGATGTCGATGCATCGGATGCCCAACTCGACGACGATTCATAGGTTGTTGATGAGCGCTTCATACTCAGCCACATTATTTGATGAGGGGAAATAGAGCCGAACCATGTACCTCATGCGGACCCCGAGGGGTGATACGAAGACCAACCCCACACTGGCGCCCTTCTTCATCAACGACCCATCGAAGTACATCATCCAGTACTCTTGATCGACGACCACCGATGGTCTTTGGACCTCGGTCAATTCTGCGATGAAGTCAGCCAACACCTAGGATTTGATCACCGCTAGGGAGGCATACGTGATGCCTTGATCCATCAACTTGAGTGCCCACTTTGTGGTTCTTCCTGTGGCGTCCTGGCTCTAGATGACCTCACTGAGGGGGAATGATGTCATGACCGTCATGGTGTGTGATTCGAAGTAGTGGCGTAGCTTCCTCTTGGTGATGAGGACGGCCTACAGGAGCTTCTGGATTTGGGAGTAGCCGCTCTTAGAGTCGGATAGCACCTCACTAATGAAGTACATAGGGCGTTGCACCTTGAGGTGTGCCCCTCTTCCTCCCACTCTACTACTAGGGCGGCACTGACCACTTGCATGGTGGCCGCTATGTATAGCAAGAGGGATTCTCCGTTGCTTAAAGGAACTAGGATCGGGGGCCTTGTCAGAAGCAGTTTGACTATGTCAAGTGCCTCCTAGGCCTCGAATGTCCACTCAAAGCGGTCGGCTTTCTTTAAGAGTTCATAAAGGGGAGACCTCATTCGCCGAGGCACGAGATGAATCAGCTGAGGGCAGTGAGGCACCCTGTGATTCATTGAACCCCCTTTATGTTCTAAATCAGGCACATCCTTGTGATGGTTGAAATCTTTTCTGTGTTGGCTTCGATGCCACACTCAGAGACAATGAAGCCGAGCAGCATGCCCCTCGGGACCCCAAAAATACACTTCTCGGGATTGAGTTTGATGCCATTCGCTCGGAGTTTCGCAAAGGTTTGCTCAAGATTGGCAACGAGGTGGCCAACCCATTTGGATTTAACTACAATGTCGTCAACATAGGCCTCAACGGTCCGCCCGATGAGGTCCCTGAAGCATCTAAGCATACAGCGCTGGTACGTAGCCCTAGCATTCTTTAGTTCAAATGGCATTGAAATGTAGCAGAATGATCTGAAGGGGGTGATGAAAGACATCGTGAGCTAGTTGGACTCTTTCATTGTGATTTGATGGTAGCCGGAGTACACATCAAGGAAGCAGAGGGTTTCACACCCCGAGGTAGAGTTGACTATCTGGTCTATGCGCGACAAAGGAAATGGATCCTTTGGGCATGCTTTTTTGAGACCCATATAGTCAACACACATCCTCCATTCCTCGCTCTTCTTTTGTACAAGAACGGGATTAGCTAATCACTCTGGGTGGTATACTTCCTTGATGAATCAGGCAGCTGACAGTTTTGCTATCTCTTCACCGATGGCCCTACGCTTCTCCTCATCGAAGCGATGTAGGCGTTGCTTCACCGACTTGGAGCCTGGATAGATTTTCAAGGTATGCTTGGCAACCTCCCTCGAAGGACCACCATCAGTAGAAAGGACCAATGGGCTGCAATACCTGAGCCAGGGCATTTTCCTCTAGTTCTCGATCCTTGTATCAACAAGGTTTAGTTTTCGTGGTTGCCAACTTCAAAGGCACCTACCATGCTATCCTTGGCCGACCAGCGCTCACCAAGTTCATGGCCATACCTCATTACAGGTATTTGGTGCTCAAGATGCCTACTGAGAAGGGGGTTCTAACTCTCAGGGGCAACATATACGCAGCTTACACGTATGAGGATGACAACTTCAAAATAGCAGAGGCTCATGACCTCTCTATTCGCATGGCCAAGACCACGCTCGACGCCAAGCAAACCCTAGCTGACCACCTGGAGATCCTAGAGCTCGAGGCCCCATGCAAGAACATCAAGTCCAAAGAGCACAAAGAGATCCAGCTGGTCGATGGTGATCCCAGCAAAATGGCCCTTATCAGGGCCAACCTAGATCCTAAATAGGAAGACGCGCTCGTCAGGTTCTTGAGGAGCAACGTGAGTGTGTTCGCATGGAAACCCGCTGACATGCCTGGTGTACCTTGAAACTTGATCGAGCACTCATTAAATGTCGATGGCAAGGCCAAACCCATCAAGCAGAAGCTATGATGGTTCACTCGTGACAAAAAGGAGGCTATTAGGGTAGAAGTTACATGGCTTTTAGCAGTCGAATTTATCAAAGAAGTGTATCATCTAGAGTGGTTAGCCAATCTGGTTCTTGTACGCAAAAAGAATAAGGAATGGAGAATGTGCATTGATTACACTGATCTCAACAAACACTGCCCTAAAGACCCATTCAGCTTACCTCGCATAGACAAGGTCATAGATTCAACTGCCGGTTGCGAGCTGCTTTCCTTTCTCGATTGCTACTCTGGTTATCACCAGATCGCTCTCAAAAAGGACGACCAGATCAAGACATCCTTCATCACACCCTTCGGCGCCTACTGCTACACGACCATGTCGTTTGGGCTTAAGAATGCTGGGGCTACCTACCAACGCGCCATACAGGCCTGCCTCAAAGACAAGATAAAAGACGACCTCGTTGAGGCTTATGTTGACGATGTAGTTGTTAAAACCAAGGAAGCATACACCCTTGTTGACAACCTAGAACGTACCTTTGCAGCCCTTAACACATTCCAATGGAAATTAAACCCAAAGAAGTGCATCTTTGGTGTTCCATCTGGTATACTGCTCGGCAACATCGTCAGTCACGATGGCATACGCCCTAACCCAGAGAAAGTAAAAGCTGTCTTGGACCTGAAGCCACCCAAAAAGGTGAAGGATGTTCAGAAGCTTACCGGATGCATGGCTACCCTCAGTCGTTTCATATCTAGATTAGGCGAAAAAGGACTACCATTTTTCCAGCTGCACAAAGCATCCGAGAAGTTTGAGTGGTCGGAGGAAGCAGACGCTGCCTTTATACAGCTAAAACAATTCCTTACATCACCTCTGGTCCTCACTGCTCCCAGAGAAGATGAAACCCTCCTGCTTTACATTGCGGCAACTAATTGAGTGGTCTCCACTACCATGGTGGTCGAGCACGATGAGCCCAACCACATCTACAAGGTAAAGCGACCAATTTATTTCATCAGTGAGGTGCTTAGTGAATCTAAGACCAGGTACCCATAGATTTAGAAACTGATCTACGCCATACTAGTTACATCCCGAAAGTTGAAACACTACTTCGATAGATATCGTGTGGTGGTCATGACCGAGTACCCTCTGGGAGACATCATTCACAACAAGGATGCAAACAGGTGCATCGTCAAATGGGCAATGGAGCTATGCCCTTTCTCCTTGGAATTTGCAAGCCGTACTACAATCAAGTCTCAGGCACTTGTCGATTTCATCATCGAGTGGACAGACTTAAGCACACCTACCTCTTAGGGGCCCACCAAGTATTGGAAGATGTACTTCGATGGCTCTCTTAACATCGATAGCGCAGGAGCAGGAGTCCTTTTCATATCACCATCCAAGGAGCAGCTCCGATATGTCCTCAGGATTTATTTCCCGGTGTCTAATAACGTCGCCGAGTACGAAGCATGCCTACATGGTCTACGCATTGCGATCGAGCTCGGTGTCAAGCGTCTCTATGTCTATGGAGACTTGGCTCTGGTCATCAACCAACTCAACAAGGACTGGGATATGACCAGCGAAAAGATGGACGCATACTGCAAAGCGATCAGAAAGTTGGAAGGCAAGTTATATGGCATCGAGTACACACATGTGGTCCGGGACAAAAATCAAGTAGCAGATGCACTGTCAAAGTTAGGATCATCCCGAGCCAAAGTCCCACATGGCGTATTTGTTCAAGACTTGCTCATGTCCTCCATCAAAGAAGAAGATCCTACGGTCAACAAGCCTCCAGACCAACCATTGGTGGCTACGGTTTCGGCGTCAAACACCACCAAACCACCTCCGACCACTAAGAAGCCCGACTAGAGAGTACCTTTCATCAAGTACCTGACAGAAGGTAGCGGTTACACCGATCAGATAGAAAACAAACGCCTGATGCATCGCAGTAAGTAGTATCTTCTCGTCGATGACAAATTGTGGCGCAAGAACGCGAAGGAGGAAATCTTGATGAAGTGTATAACCCAGGAGGATGGTGAACATCTCCTAGACAAAATCCACTCTGGCTCCTGTGGCAACCATGCGGCCTTGAGAACGCTGGTGGGCAAGGCTTTTCGAGTAGGGTTCTATTGGCCGTCAGCCGTAGCCGATGCAGAGAAGCTAGTCCGCCATTGTGAAGGTTGTTAGTTTTTCGCCAAGAGAATCCATGTACTAGCACATGAGATTCAGACTATACTAGCCTCTTGGCCCTTCACATGCTGAGGACTAGATATGATCAGGCCTTTTAAACTAGCCCCTAGAAAATTTACATGCGTCTTTGTGCTGATCGACAAATTCTACAAGTGGATAGAGTACATGCCCCTGGTCAAGGCATCTTCAGAAAAGGCTGTTGCATTCCTCGACTAGGTCATCCACCACTTCAGCATACCCAATAGCATCATCATTGATCTAGGTACTCAGTTCACCAGGAACGCTTTTTGGGACTTCTACGATGAAAGGAGCATAGTAGTAAAATATGTCTCGGTGGCATACCCTAGAGCTAATGGACAGGTCGAGCAGGCAAATGGTATGATCCTAGATGCACTTAAGAAGATGATGTACAGAGAGAATGACAAAGCTCCTAAAAATGGCTCAAAGAGTTACCAACCATGGTCTGGGGTCTCAGAACCCAGCCCAGTTGCAATACCGGCGTATCACCATACTTTATGGTTTATGGCGCTGAGGCAGTGCTCCCAGCAGATATAGCCTTCAGATCAGCGCGGGTAGAGAACTTCGACAAAGACAAGGCCAATGAAGTGCGGGAGCTAGAAGTGAATAGTGCAGTAGAGAAGCGGCTCGATTCTTGCGTACGTACAATCAAATACCTTGTTGTTTTGCGCAGGTACTACAACAAGAACGTCAAGGAGCGATTCTTCGTGGTCGGGGACCTAGTCCTAAAGTGGAAGACGAATCAGGCTGGTGTCCACAAACTCACAACCCCACGGGAAGGACCCTTCATGATCAAGGAGGTTACATGCCCTACATCTTACAGGTTAGCTCGCCTAGACGGCACAGACGTACCTAATTCCTGGCACATCGACAAGCTTAGGCGTTTCTATGCTTAGCTACTAAGATATGTACCCCTCTTGTACTTTTGATTTATTACAATAAAGCTATTATGATTTCTCCGACCACTCTAATGTGTCACTTCGAAGTCTATTGTTATTCTAACTCTACCAGTTAAAATCGACCACCATTCCTTCTCGGGTTCTTAGAGCAGGCCCTATCTCTAGTTCCTCCCAACACATGTATGGGATCTTCTCTCTACGCTATGGGTGATCGACAGGTGCTCTCTAGTTTGACTTGTGTGTTTCTACGTGTGCACAAGCTATGCACCTCACACTCCGACCGCAAGACAAACCAGGGCCATACAAACCTTTCAGAATGATGTGTCGACTAAACTGGTACAACTAAACAGAACGCCAACACGTTCTAACTTAGTTACATCAACATGATATCCGAGCTTAAACACGTTTTCTACAAAACAAACAAGCTTATGTTGATATACAGTTATGTTATTATAAGCTTGCCTGAAAAGGTCTAAGTTTACAATAACCCAACTACATCTTCTTCTACAGCTATAGCCTACACTATTGGCTAGTCAGGGCATGCGGTGCCTGCTGCTCGCTGGGCCTGACATCGTGCTCGGGTCTCAGGGACTCTAGCATTGATCGAGCTAAAGGAGATGGCCCCACCGATGCCTGGCTGGTCGAGACCGCAGGCTTCGCCAGTTGGCTTGAAGATGACGGTGCTCCTAGCTGACTTGTTGACGGCGTTCCTTGTACGGGTGGTGTCGCACCTCCACATAGGTTAATATCGCCAATTATTTTCACCGATAAGTCCAGCTGGGTCATTTGTAGCTCCTCGGCCTTGTCTGGGTCTATCTCCTTCGAGTATCCAGCCTTTAGGAGCTTGAGATCGATCAGGGGGTAGTGAGCACATACCATGCTTAGTACATGTGCGCCTGTGTACTCTCCCGCCTCCTTCACGAACCCCTAGAACCACCCCCATGCCCTTTGGCATCTCTCGATCAATCCCAGCTGTGGTGTCCTTGGCACATCTTCTGCTAGCGTCGTATCGATGAGGTTAAGGACTAGCAAAATGCCCTTTGCCACCTCCTAGCACCAGCTTTTCTAGGTGTCACGGTCCTTGGTGATCTCTTGGCATTGCACCTTCCAGCCGTCTCGGTCTTTCATCATGGCCTCTAGATGCTTCTTCACATTGATTTTTATAACTGCAAACCGCACACGCTGTTAAGACGTTAGACCACGCCAAACTATGGTAGGCAACAAAAATGAGCAAAGGCGGTTGGACAACTTACCTTTGAGCTCCTCTGTCATCTTGGTCATGTGGTCCTAGAGCTACGACTGGTCTTGCACCAGTTTTCTGTTGTCCTCGTTTAGGCGATCACACTCCTCGACCACATGACTGTTCTCTCGGAGATGGATCACTTCAACTTCAAAGCCTACACTACAGCTGTTACTACCAACAACGCAACAGCACTTGTCAGTAGTCGGTATGATAAAATGGTTACTTACTTGTTCTTTCCCACTCTTTCTTACTGAGCTGGATGACCAGGTTCTGGTTCTAGGAATCTTGCACCGTCTTTTCATGATCGGCGGCTTCAAGTCACTGGCGCAAGCGGTCCACCTCTGTCGTTAGCTCCTTGTTGTTTGCAATGATCCCCTCGATCTGGTCGAAGCATTTCTTGCGGTACCTTGTGGTCTTCATTAAGTCCTATGTGCAGATAGCTAAGTAAGACAACTATGACTAGACCACAAGACCAGGGGGTGAAGCGAAGCTTACCTGCACTTCCATAACAAGCCGCTTCGCCGCCCGTTCAACTTTCTTGGTTTCTTTGACCTTCGGGATTTCCTCATGGATAACCCATTGGTCTTTCCACCAATGCGACACATAAACATGTTGTCGCTTGTCTTGCGGATGGCCTAGGACCTCCTCCACCTTGTCCTCTTTGGGCTCTTCTTCAGGTCCTAGTGCTGGCCCGACATTAGCAGCATCTGTGATCACCACAGCTTTCCCATGAGCTGCAGCGTCGGTAAATGTGGTCTGTGCTCTCACCTCTGGCCGCTGCTCCTCGGTCTGCTCTGTTACCCTCGACGCTGAGGTATTGCCCTCAGTAGGTTTAGTGCTCGGAGCACTCGCGCTTGGCTCAGCTGGTCCCTCGACCACCTACTTAGGGACTATTGTCTGACTGCTCGCTTGCTGAGGCCCCGACGAATCTTCTACTATGGCTTCCTCGGTGGCCGGCTGCTGGGTAGTCTGCTCTATACTTATTGGTGGCGCCACGCCACTTCCGGCTAGCTGGTCTAGACTTTCTGTGGACGCCGAGCTAGTACATCCGAGATAAGTTCAGAAAGCAATCATATTAAATGCAAATTGCTAACTTATATCAAGGTTACAAATACTTACATGTTGGAAGCATGGAATGATGTGGAGACGGCGCGTCTCTTCGACTATACTTGCTCCACGTGCTATGCGGATGACTCCTGGTCTCCCTCTACATCTAGCACTATCGCTGGGCCTTGGTGCTCGACCCCTCCGCCACTTGTCCTTCACGTTGCAGTGGTCGGTGGCGTGCTCGGTTGAGTGGTCGCTCCTATCACCGGTCGCGTTCCTTGCCTAGGTACTCTCGAGGTCGACCCGGCTGCATCCTTCACCGCTGTCGGCGATGTGGGTCCCATAGGCACGGAGGATCCACCTTGCTCCATCGACTCTAGTTGCTTCCTTCTTTTTCGAGGGACAAGTTGAAAGGTGTCTACATCTTCTCCCTCCTCTGCGTCATCGTTCGACCAAGCAAAAATCACCTACCGACGCTTGCTGGTCGGGTTCTCTGCCAGGTCCTCCTTGGGCTCATTGATATTTAGCGCTCCCCCGATGAGTAGGGTGGTTACTGATCTCTTCTTTGATTGTTTGGGGGCAGCCGGCCGCTTACTAGCAGCTTTGGCTGCTGCCTCCTCTCCAGCTCTGAGCTCTGCCCGGTCGATGTCCTCATCCTTGATCTCGACGCTGGTCTGGGTGGTGGGATCAGCTCCTTGTGGCCACTCTACTCTAGGGGGTGGTGACACAAACACTATCGCTCTATCTCGACCATTAACCTGGGTAACAAAAGGGAGTGGACATAGTAAGTTTCCACTTACCCTACCACAATATAAGACTACGGGTATGTGGTAAGGCGAGTTACCTTTGGGGGAGGTCGGGCAAGCTTGAAAGCATGCTCGATGTCGCTCAATCTGGCATAATTTGGATCGGCTAAGTTAAATAGCTCGCCAATTCTAGCTTTGACTTTGATTTTGTCAAGCACCCTCTGCCTTGTCCTCGTCGGGTCTACGCTCCCTTGATACTCATAGCCAGGATGTACCCTCCTCTGGCAGGGCTAGACCCGTTGGCTGATGAAGCTCCCGACTATGCTCGGACCATCCAGTTTTTTCCACGGGATCATTCCAAATATTTCTGGGATCTGTCTTAGATGCTCAGGCCTCTTCGACCAGCTCATCTTCTTCTCCGAAATGTAGCCCGTGTCGCACAACGTGATCGTGTTTGGCTCTTCGCGGATGTAGAACCATTTTTTGTACTAGTCATCGAGCGACGTGTTCCATGGGCAGTGCAGGTACTAGGCTTTCATGCCATCATGGAGGTTGAGGTATACACCCTCGGCTATCTTTGAACCACCGCTTCCTTTCTTCTGTAGACAGAAAAGATGGCAGAAAAAATCGAAATGGGGCTGGAAGCCGCCATACGCTTCGCACAGATGAATAAAAGTGGCGACAAGGAGGATCGAGTTGGGATGCAGATTGTAAATCCCAATCTCATAGTAAAGACAGAGCCCCTGAAGAAACGGATGCATCAGAACTCTAAATCCCCATTTAAAGAAATCCTCGAACACCACGATCTCACCTGGTTATGGATTGGGGTACCTCTCGCCCTCTGGTGCACGCCATCCTGTGAGCTCTTTGTTGTGGAGTACCCCCATGGTGACAAGGTCTTCAATGGTCTGCTCGTTGCTTTTTGACTTCCACCATTCCTTCGCCATGACCCCTGTTTTCTTCTGCGCATCACTTTTCGCCATTTCCTTTTGTTTTCTGCCTCTAACTCTGGCCTTGCTGGTGAACGGGGAGTGTTCTAATCTTCAACAGCAGCAGGGGATTAGCAGAGGCGGCAGTCGAAGCGGCAGTGGATTGATTGATGGTGATTTCGGATGTGTTAGGGTTGGTTGGCGAGAGGAAGACGAAAGCTGCGGTTGCGAATGGCAATGAGGTTTAGTAAATAGTAACTGACCTATCATATATCATATTTAACCCAAGAGTTATGCCATTTCGTCTGCTTGGGAGTCTTGGGGGATGTGCGCACATGCCGCAGATGGTTATTTTCATGTTTGCAGTATTACTCAGCCTCGAGATCTACGCCAATATATGTGCCTCTTCATTGCTAGTGTGGGAGGGCCCACACTGATGCACCTACTGATAGGTGCCACGCAACTGTTTGCTTGATAAGACAAAAAGGCAGTATGACATGCTATACCCATCTACTTTTTTGACCAGATGTGTCAGACCGGACTAGTCAGAACAAATAAATAAATAAAAACATAAAATAATAGTAAAAGTGGCATAAGGTTTTTTGCCACACTTTTTGTGTTCGGGGACTGTCGCGACTATCCTTGTGCTCGGGGACTGTCCCGACCACCATCGTGCTCGGGGACTGTTCCGACCACTCTCATGCTCGGGACTGTCTCGACCGCCCTCGTGCTCGGGGACTATCCCAACTACCTTTGTGCTCGGGGACTATCCCGACTATGGTTATTCTCGGGGATTCGTTGTTTTCCCCATGCTGCACTCACAGACTGCCCCAACCACTCTCCGACCATTGCTCCGGGACCGCTCTCCTCAGCTACATGTGATTTGTACTCACATACAGTTGAGAGGCATTTATTTTTTCTCACTTAGACCTTGCTACAAGGCTGATACCTCACCTTCCAACAAGCTCTGGGACTACATCGGTACGATGCACCTACCGGTGCAGCTCGTATCGCTCATACGATGATTGGATTCTCAACTTAACTGAGAATTCTTTTTAGACTCTGGCACCACATGTCTACGTCACCTACTACCAGGCTCGAGGACTAAGTGGGCATACTTCATCTTGCAGCGAATGTGCTTATTTTATCGACCCCTGCGCTCTGACTGTTGGCCATAACTACTACTGTACAAGGGTCACTTACATTTCTTTTCAGAAATACAAGTGGGCACACTTGATCAGGAAAGAAATCTTTTTCTTTTTTCTTTAGAGCACCATGCATTCTTCGGACAACTGGAATCTTTGGCTATAATCGTGGTCTACTGCTCTCTGTGCTGACCAGAATACTAGCACATTTGCTTGGTCAATGTTTCAACCAGTTGGAGATGACATGATGACAGATCGCATTAGCCGAAGAAGATCAAATGGCATGTCGCAACATAATACATGGTGCTCGGGGACTAGCTATGGGGGTATTAACCCCTATACCCTTACGGCTAGGTTTGGGCTAGCCTAGACCAGGGGGTCCAACCCACTAGAAGACGATGCATGGCCTAGCCGATCTGCTGGGAGTCCCACACAAGGAATCAAGGCAGACTTGGAGATCAAGCAAGATCCTAGTCGGTTAGAATAGGAATCCTTATCCGACCACCTATGGCAATTGTAGCTGGTCGGGATTAGTTTCCAGATCTGTAACCCTGCCCCCCAGACTATATAAGGCGGGCAGGGGACCCCTCTCAAAAATCATCTCATTTACATACAGCAATACAGTCAGACACAGGACGTAGGTATTACGCCTTCACGGCAGTCGAACCTGGATAAAACCTCATGTCTGTCTTATGTCACCATCTCGTTCGTAGCTTGCGCACCTATCTGCCGATAATCTACTACCTTGAGCATACCCCTAGGTAGACTGCCGACCATATTTCGTCGACAGCACCCACTCCGATGATTCATGAGCCATTTTTCTCACTACCTGCTATCGCTGCACCGACAGTGCAAGATACTGTGTTGTCAGCACATGTTGTTGTTCCGCCTGTGACAACAATGAATGATGATGAGGAACCTGTTCTTTAGGATCCTATAGAACCTATTGCCACAAATGAGGGGGAGCAACAACAGCCTCAAACAGAAGATGTGCCAAATGTGGAGGCCCCTAGAAGGTCTCAAAGAGTTAGAAAATCAACTATTCCTGCTGATTATGAAGTGTACAACACTGAGGAATTTCAAATGGAGGATGATCCCACCTCATTTGAAGAAGCCATGAGAAGTGATCATTCATCAAAGTGGCTTGAGGCCATGGAAGATGAAATGAAATCTATGAATGCCAATAAAGTTTGGGACTTGAAAATAATTCCTAAAGGAGCCAAAACAGTAGGCTGTAAATGGGTCTACAAAATAAAACTTAACTCTCAAGGGAATATAGAGAGATATAGAGCGTGACTTATGGCAAAAGGCTTTACGCAAAGAGAAGGGATTGATTACAATGAGACCTTTTCTCCAGTCTCATGTAAGGATTTCTTCAGAATTTATAATGGCATTAGTGGCACATTACGATTTAGAATTACATCATATGGATGTAAAGACGACATTTCTCAACGGTGACTTGGAGGAAAATGTTTACATGGCACAACCAAAAGGTTTTGTCATGGAAGGAAAAGAACGAATGTCATGCCACCTAAAGAAATCCATTTATGGATTAAAACAAGCTTCAAGACAGTGGTACTTGAAGTTTGATCAAACAATAAGGAATTTTGGGTTTAAAGAGAGGACAATTGTGTTTATGCAAAGTTTAAAAATGAAAAGTTTATCTTTCTTGTCCTGTATATGGATGATATCTTACTTGCTAGTAGTGATGTCAGTCTACTACTAGAGACAAAGAAGTTTTTGTCCTCAAAATTTGATATGAAAGATCTTGGTGAAGCTTCGTTCGTTCTAGGGATCGAGATTCACCGAGATAGAAGTAAAGGGGTATGAGGACTGTCACAAAAGGCATACATAGAAAAAAATCTTAAAGAAATTCAGTATGCACAAATGTAGTTCCTCACCTGTTCCTATAGTCAAGGGCGACAGATATGGGGATTTTCAATGCCCCAGGAACCAATATGAGATCGATTAAATGAAAGCGGTTCCATATGCTTCAGCTGTCGAAAGCTTGCAATATGCTCAAGTATGTACACGCCATGGCTTGGCATTTGTTATCGGGTTACTTGACAAATTCCAGAGCAATCCTAGAATAGAACACTGGAAATTAGTAAAGAAAGTCTTGCGTTATTTGCAAGGAACGAAAGGTCTCATGATGACGTATAGAAGATCTGATTCACTCCATATAGTGGAATATTCAGATTCTGATTATGCGGGAGATGATAGAAAAATCCACGTCTGGATATGTATTCACTCTCGTAGGGGGAGCTATTTTATGGAAAAGCTCAAAGCAAACCGTCACTACATCATCCATAATGTATGCTGAGTTTGTAGCGTGTTATGAGGCAACGGGGTAGGTGAACTGGCTAAAAAAGTTCATACCCGGTTTGAAGTTGGTTGACGACATCTATAGACCACTTAAGTTATACTGCAATAATAATCCGGCAGTACAGTATGCTCACAACAATAAGTCAAGTGGTGCTGCCAAACACATTGACATAAAGTATTATGTTGTGAAAGATAAAGTACGGGATCATGTCATAAGTCTTGAGCATATAAGTACCGAAAAGATACTTGCGGATCCGCTTACAAAAGGCTTACCACCCAACGTGTTCAGAGAACATGTAGCCGGCATGGGTTTAAGGAAAAGCTTATAATTCCTGGACAAAAGAAGGTCCAAAGTTAAGTATCTATTTCATAACAGAGTGGTATGTTGTAGCGATTAAATCTATCGGCAATTGACCATGACGATGAAACATGCTCTATCCGCTAATCTGTAATGAAATAAACAAAAGTAAATGATATGAAAATGAAAGATGGAAGGAGATCAAGGGGGGAGATTGTTAGATTGATCTCTAATCCTAACTAGACCCAACGGCCCAGTTGGGCCTTTGATTCGCGCCCTGATCGGGGGCGTCCAGTCTACCATGGCTGGAGGGCCCCTATCACACTGTGCTATAAAAAGAGGTGGGGGCCGGCGGCTCTTATCATGAGGTTGACCTGAGCCGAGCTCCCCATCGATAAACCCTAATCCGATCTAGAGGGCGCGCAGCCAGTGACGGAAAGCCACCAGCCAGGCCACCACCGGACTCCACTGCCTTCACCGCCGGTCGCCACCGCGCATCACTGACGCCGTCTTCATCGACCGTCGCTGCCCTAGCGCAGACATCGACTCCATAGCGGACGCGAGCGGATCTTCCTCCACTGCGGTGTCAGGTTTGACATGTCTATCTTCTACCTCTCTCTTTCTCTCATTCTACCTACTGTTATTGCTCTAGTAGACGTTCTAAGGTTTATGATACTATTCAACAGCAAGTACCCGGTTAGATCTATGCTCTGAGTGGTCCTATAAGTGCTACACAAGGGACTCATTGTTGTAAGCCAAATCTCCTTTCACTGTCGTACACATTTTATTGAGCTTGACTATCCTCTATAGTTTTTTTCCTTGTTGGAAAAGGGAATTTATTCCCTGTCTACTATCTACGAAATAGTGCATACTCCTTCGGTCCATAAATAACGGTTGTTCTCGTTTCCCGATAAATAACATTAATCAATTTTAAATATATAAAATTAATATCATTAGATAAATCGTTGAATCCATTTTCATAATAAATTTATTAGATTAGGAGATACAAATATTACACGTATTTTCTATAAATCTAATTAAACTTATAGCACGGAAAAAATGAACAGAGGGAGTATATCAATGTTATTATTATAGTTCCTGCCTCTAAACGTAAAAGGTAAGCTCTGAAAAAGCAAAACTAAAAAACGCGACGTCAAGCTAATCAGTATAATAAGTTTATATACGACAACCATCCATGCCTAGCGTTGATCTTCAATACCATCGTGTCTAGCAACACGAGATGGCTACCTCAGTTTGTTGTTTTCTTTTTCATATAATGGTACAACACGATATGGCTACCTCAGTTTGTCGTTTTTCATTATATATATGGCTACCTCAGTTTGTCGTTTTTCTTTTGGATGGTACAATCTTACAGAAGAGAGTCCAGTATGTGTCCTTGTAAATAGCCTACAAATAGGGATATAATATCTTTTTTTTTAATCAAAGAATACATAATTTCTACTTACTACTCAATTAAATAGGTCAAAAAAATTACACTTGCTCCGACACGAACTTAGGATGTTAGTTTGGAGTCTACTTGAGAGTCTACTTGAGTCTACTTGAGAGTCCAGTATGTGTCCTTGTAAATAACCTACAAATAGGAATATAATATCTTTTTTGTCAAAGAACACATAATTTCTACTCAATTAAATAGGTCAAAAAATTACATTTGCTCTGACACGAACTTAGGATCTTAGTTTGGAGTCTACTTTTTTTTTAACGAATGGAGTCTGCTTGTTGAAGTTAACTCCAAGAAAATACTCCCTCCATCCTGGTTTAAATGCACCTGCTTTGTGGTTCAAATTTGTCCCGCAATAATCCATACATATAGGCCTGAACGTGTAAAGGCGTGCAGCACTAGCCGGAACCAACAACAGATAAGTGCAACACTAGTTTTTATTCTCTTTCCATGGACGAGTCCAACGACAATATATTATTAAAAAAAGAAAAGAAAACTCACTAGGGGCCTCGATTGCTCTCTTCCACTCGTTCATCTGTTCCCCACGGAGGCTTCTATCCCTCGTTGTACTGTACCTAGGCGTGCATGAATATGTCCTATGAATATGTCTTGGCGAGTGGAGTGTCACATGAATATGTCATAGGAGTAGCAATATCATTTTACATGCATACTAAGTTTGCTATTTAAAACCTAGGCGTGCATCTCTTAATATGAATCTTGCTACCAAATCGTGGGCGACCGATACGGCCACGTCGCCTGTTAGCCTGCTAACCGTCGGATTAAGGTAGCTCGCGATAAGGACCGTCCAATCGAGGCGTAACGGCTCTCTCACCCGTCAAACCCGGACGGCCGCGAATCTTCACGAACCCGCTCGGGGCGACTCCGGCACCTCCCTCCTCGGCTCCTCCCATCGCGGGCGCTGTGCTCTGGCCATCCCGGCGCGGGTGAGAGCCCGATGACCCCGGTGTAGGCGGGGTACGAGCGCGGCGGACCAGGCCGTTCCGGTCCCGGCCATCCCGACGCGTCGCACATGGAGCCTGTGCACAGCTCCTCGCTCGCCCTCGCGCCCTCTCTGCTCAGCTCCCCTGCCCTCACTCTCTCTTCCTCGCGGCAGCAAGCGCCATGGCCGGCTTGAGCACTTGCCACCGTCGTTCTTGCGGTCGGCAGGCACCTCCCTATCGCCCTCCGCCCCTACCGCCTCGCTCTAACCGTCCCCGCCACGGCCGTGCTGCGCCGCTGCAGCAGCGCCTGCGCGCGTGGCCAGCAGGCCACGGACCGCCTCCCGGTACCGCGCGGGCCCGGCGCAGCTCGCCGGCCGGCCAGCCACCGCCGCCGTGGCCATCCCGGCCGCTCTGCTGAGCGTTCATGGGTCTTCCCTTTGTCGCTGGTATTTGGTTCATCAGAGGTTTCCCATTTGCTGCCGGTACTTGGCTCATCTGGGATCTTCCATTTGCTACTGGTGTTTGGCTCATCAGAGTTTTCTCATTTGGTGTTTGGCTCACCAGCTGCCTTCCATTTGCTGCTGATGTTTGGTTCACCACGGTTGCTACTGGTGTTTGGCTCACCCGGGTTACCTCTGGTGTTTGGTTCACCTGGGGCCTTTCATTTCTATCAACTGGTAGTTGGTCATCAGGGAGGGGGCCTTCCGTTGGTTGTGCATCTCTGGTCCTTCAGTCAAGATGAAAAACATAGAAACTAAAGAGGAGATACAGATGGAACTTCGACTTGCTTACTATAGTAATGGATACATACCGTTGGCATTGGGATTGCATCAATCTAACTGTTGAGAGATCTGACAGCTCTAACAATCTCCTGCACAAAGAGGCAATGATCAGTCAGTGTCCAAACAGTGGCTCTGCATTGTCTTTTTCGGCAACCCAAGTGACCTGGTTTCAGAATGCAAAACGGAATACGAGTGACATGGTTTCAGAATGCAAAATAGAATGCGAGATTCACCATATAATTTGAGCCATCTCCAAATTTGAGCTAGCTTGTATATTTATGTGAAACCGAACTGACATCTACTGCGACGACGGGGAAACTCAGAAGTCGGTAAGATAATTATTTGTGCGCACATGCCAGCCATCACAAAAAACCAAAAGACAAATGTAACTAACGGATTCATATCGAATTAGAGGCTGATCATAGCATAAGAAACCCAAGAGCTACCTCCATGTCTTTTCTAAAAATTCTGAAGATGTCGTCGCTCTGCTGTTGCTTTAAATCTTTTTCTATTCGTTTCGGCAAGATTGAAATGGTTGAGGACATCTCATCCAGTTTGTTGAAGTGGGATTTCATAACAGTCAGCTGATCAGAGATGCTTTTGGTGCTGCTTTCAACAAGCGCGTTGAGATCATCTTGTCCCTTAAGCTACAACGGCGTAAATAATCTTATACAAAATCATAGAAAAAATCACAAAATGAAAAATTAAGTTTTGTTGAGTTTCTCATGTAGATCAAATTAAGTTTTGTTAAGTTTCTCATGACTAGATCTATGCAGTAGATATATAATATCATATGAATTAGTGCAACTTCAAATGTTCAATATTAGCGATTTAGTTTTTCTGTCTTTATCCATTTCACGTATAGAAGTATTCTTTTCATTTACTTTCAGATATTCATACTCCAGATCTCAATTGGCATCTGTATAATATTTGACAAATCAGTTCAAGCAAAGGTTTATTGTCACCTGTTAAAATCCAGCCATATGCTGTTAGTCTTAAATAACCACGTCTATAACCGCTATTGCCCATTTTCAAAATTTCTATATGAAACTTGGAGATTCTAGACTTTATATGAAAATTTCTTTTACAACTAACACAATATATTCAAAATATTAAAAGACCTCGTACAGGTGGCCGCGCGGCAACGCCGCACGTTGCTTTCTAGTTTTAACTAGGACAGAGGGGCTATGTCATACTGCATGGTGATTCTAGTAGTTGTTAGGCTCAATATAGTTTGACTTTGGATGATTCTTGGAGTTGATTTATCTTGCGACGGAGGGGGTAGAGTCTAATTTATTCACCATTGTGGATATTAAAACTTGAAAATTACATGTATTTAACCTTCATAATGTCAACACGAGTCACAGAGGAGCTACTGAGTACAAGGAAACGACCACAGGCTGCCATCAAAGAAGCTCTACGATTGCATGCACCAGTGCCAATGCTTGTCCCCCGCGAGGCGGTCCAGGACACCAAGCTGCATGGCTACGATATCCCAGCCAAGACGACCCGGGCCCTCATCAACGCGTGGGCGATTGGCAGAGACGAAGTCATGGGAGGATGCAGATGCATTCATGCCTGAGAGGTTTGTGCATAGTACAAACTTTGATTACAGTGGTAAAGACTTCCGATTCATACCGTTCGGTGCTGGGAGGAGAGGATGCCCTGGCATTGGCTTTGGGACGCGCCTCGCGGAGCTTGCACTAGCAAATTTGTTGTATCATTTTGACTGGGAGTTACCAGATGACCAGGACCTCGAGTCGTTTGAAGTCGTGGAGTCGAGTGGCCTTTCCCCTGGTCTCAAGTATCCCTTGACCCTTATCGAAAACACCACAACCATGGGAACACACATAACTTAGTATGTATGAGGGGGTGTTTGTTTTCGCTTAAAATCAGATGTGCGGTCTCCCTACCGCGAGAATCAAGAAAATCCTTGTAATTCAAATGTAAGGAGCACTTGCATACCAGAATAAGTATGATGTGACTATCTAGAAGGTGGAATTATGAATTTAACCACAACCGCAAATCATCATCAAGAAAAATTATCATATGAGAATTCATCTCAAGTTAAAGCTTTCTTCATCTAAAAAGACCGACCGACATATATGTAAAAAAATACAGTTTGTCTAGGCAAGATTGATTTAAGGGAAACCATCATTTGATTCTTTTCCCCTTATATTAGATCTAAAATCTTCCTTCCCAGATCAAATCTCCCTCTATCTTCCTTCCCAGATCAAATCTCTATCTACTTGGGCTGAGGGGAGGATTTCTGAACTGTAGTTCAAGGAGACGAAAAAAAGACTTATTAAAAAAATAAAAAAAAGTTGGTCATGTGTGATGGGCCGGCGTGGACAAGAGGGCCACTGCATGTGTCAGGGCCGTCCCAAGGAAATTCGAGGCCTCGTCCAAAACTAAAAAATGAGGCCTACTAGCTTTAAAAAAATAGGACTAAAATAAGGTGTAGAATATAATATATTACATTGCAATAAGATATGTGTGGGGGTATTAACCCTTATACCCTTACGGCTAGGCTTGGACCGGCCCGGATTAGTGGGTCCAGTCCACCAAAAGACGACGCGCGGCCCGGCCAACCTGTTCGGAGTCCCGCGTAAGGAGTCAAGGCAGATTTGGCGATCAAGCAATATCCTGGTCGGTTAGAATAGAAATCCTTATCCGGCCACATATGGCAATTGTAACTGGCAAGGATTAGTTTCCAGATCTGTAACCCTGCCCCCCGGACTATATAAGGCGAGCAGGGGACCCTTCTAAAAAACATCTCTCATTGACATACAGCAATACAATTAGACGCAGGACGTAGGTATTACGCCTTCTTGGCGGCCGAACCTGGATAAAACCTCATGTCTGTCTTGCGTCACCGTCTTGTTTGTGGCTTGCGCATCTGTCTACCGACAATCTACTACCTTGGGCATACCCCTAGGTAGACTGCCGACCATATTTTGTCGACAGTGACGCGCCAGGTAGGGGGTGTGCGTACTGCTCTCCAAGCAAACAAGATGGTCATCATCTCCAGCTCCATGGCTACGCCGAACAGCCATACGTTCACCGTCGGCCAGATCACCTGGACCACCGGCTCCGACGACTTCATCGCCATGACCACGGAGGAGGCGCGGATTCAGTCTATGCCGACCACTGCTTCACCTGCATCGGCTATGGCTCCGACCACGATGGATCTGGCTCCGACCACGGTATGTCTGGCTCCGACCACGCCCGCATCACCTTCAGCCACGCCGACAACCCGTCATCCGCTTCCTCGCTACAAAGGGAAGCAGATCGACAACACCGATCTGCTCGACTCCATCGATCGGGTCGGCACCAAACTCACTGAAACCCTAGCTCTGGTAAGTACGATTCAAAGTAAACCTAATGAGCAGGTAACCGCACCACACAACAGATCTACCCGACCAGCTCGGGCCTGTCGTCCTACATGACTTGGTACAGATCTCGTGGTCATATCTACTCCTGAAGGGCGCTCCGCTCGTCGCCGGCCAGCCTCCGCGACAAGTCTCCGGCTCTCCGAGTATGAAGCCTCGACGGAGAACTACCAAGCCCAGCCCTACGGCATGCGAAACGCTGCCTCCAACTACACGTATAACATACGACGCTGCTCGGATCTGGGTTTTGTACATCGGCCTCGGCCGAGGCCAAGCAACTTCGTCAACATGATCCGGATTGAGGATTATCAAGAAGGATCCATCCACACAGTCCAAGAGGGTGACTCCAGCTCCTCATTTGGCATCGCATCTAATGCCTCCGTCCACACCGAGCTCCAGCTTCACGACGATGAAGGCGTCGAATACGATCTGGATATCCCAGACCACGCCCCGGGTTTCCCGCAATTCCCATCTTTCCCACCAAGGCGAGGGGGTTTGATCAACGTTGTCAGCAATGACGAACTGCCAGCGGTTGGCGAAACAGAACAAGAAAGGATTGCACGTGAGGCACGCAATATTGACCGGTTTAATCGCCGGCAAATCGAAGCTGAAGCAGAAGAGGAGGCACGACGCATAAGGGTCCAACCACGTGACCTCAACAATGCTTTCGACAGGGTGGGGGACAAACAGGTCTTCAGGACTCCAAGCGCCAATGTAGCCGCCGCCATGGCGATAATGCAACGGCTACCCAACACCCCTGAAACACAGGTAGTTCGCGATGATATACAAGCTTATCTGACGGCTGCTATGGCTCAGACCGCAGAGATGGTGAATCAAGCTCGGGCTCCATCCGTTTTAGTCGAATCAAGCCACAGCCGCCAATACTCAAGTCGCTCACAGCCACTCAACCAACGTGGCTCGCGCAACAATGACCCATCAGACAACCGCCAAGGCGGAAACGGTGGTCATGATGGTGGTCGGGACGACAATCGCCGTTGGGAGGACAACCACCGCGACGTTCGGGATGACAACCACTGAGACAACCGCGATAATCGCCACGGTCACAGGGTTAATCAGGATGGCAACCGGGATCGCCATGACGGTAATAACGATCTCTGCCGCTACCTCGGGGAACGCGATTTGCGCGATCGCATCAACTAGAGAGCCAACAATCGAGCATCCCACGAAAGTTATCGCCGTATGGAATATGACACTGCCCATGGCTCGCCGGGTCTAAAGCAGTTTACTCCACACCTTCGCCAAGTCATATGGCCCAAGAACTTCAAGCTCGAGAAACTTCAGAAGTACGACGGTAAGGAGAACCCCGAATTATGGGTCATGCTCTATGAAACTACATGCAGATCAGCCATGGCTGATGAGCATGTCATGTCTAACTACTTCCCAGTCGTTGTTGGCCATGCAGGTCACCAATGGCTAGTCAGCTTATCGGCGAACTACTTTGATTCTTGGCAAGAGCTCAAGCAGGCTTTCATTGACAATTTCATTACAACTTGCGAGCAACCAGGAAACAAATACGATCTGCAACGGATTCGGGATCGGAAAGATGAGCCACTGTGCGAGTACGTCCAGCGTTTCTCAGAGATGCGCATCAAGGTCCCGTCGATCTCCGACAACGAGGCAATCGAGGCTTTCATCACTGGCCTCCTCTTTCACGACGCCCTAAGGGACAAGCTCCTGCGTAAGAGGCCCGAATCAGTTACAGCGCTCCTGGCCACCGCTAAGAAATATGCAGATGCCGACGACGCTAAAAAGATAATTATCGAAGAAGCAGCAAGGGTTCCACGCTCCGACCACCCCCCACACCACGATGACTACTGCGGCAACCGTGGTCAGAACGACAATTTTGACCGCCGCAACCAGCGCAACGACTCCCGCGACCACCGCGACCAACGTAATCAGTGGCATAATCGCCGTGACGATTATAGGGGCAAGCATGCTCGGGAAGACGACGGCGAGGTCAACACCGTTAAAAAAAGGTGGCGGACATCGTAACTACGAAGATGACTACGCCAAAGCATTGAAAGGGCCCTGCTAGCTCCATCCTAAGTCAAACCATACCATGGAGAATTGTCGCGTTCTCAAGTCCATTTACACGCGTCAACAGGCTGTGGATACGTCCGACAAGCCTAACGACGTAGGGGAACAGCGCAACGAGGACAACGACGACGAAGACGTAGATCCTCGTCACAAGTACGTCAAGCCAACCGATCGCGTGCACACCATCATCGGCGGCAAAGTGTCCATCGAGACCAAACAAGAATGCAAGCTGCTCGCCCGTGCTTGCTTGAACGTGGCCAACACCGACAATCTCCTCACCGATCCGTGGCTCTCTCCGTGGTCTCACCGCGAAATCTCCTTCAGCAGAAAGAACCAATGGGCCGCAATACCTAAGCCAGGACATTTTCCCCTGGTCCTCGATCCTTGTATCAACAAGGTTCAGTTCGACAGAGTACTGATCGACGGCAGCAGCTCCATCGACATACTGTTCAAGAATAGTCTGCCCGCCTTGAAAATAGCCCAAGCGGACCTCAAGCCATACGAGGCACAGTTCTAGGGTGTTCCCCCCAGACAGAGCTCTACACCTCTCGGGCAGATCACGTTACGTGTGCAATTTGGGACTCCAGACCACTTCCGCACTGACTACGTCAACTTTGTGGTCGCTGACTTCGACGGCACCTACCATGCTATTCTTGGTCGACCATCACTCACCAAGTTCATGGCCATACCTCATTATAGGTATCTGGTGCTCAAGATGCCCACCGAGAAAGGGGTTCTAACCCTCCGAGGCAACGTGTACGCAGCTTATACTTGCGAGGATGACAGTTTCAAAATAGCAGAGGCTCATGACCTCTCTATTCGCATGGCCGAGACCATAATCGACGCCTAGAAGACCTTGGCCGACCACCTAGAGATCCCAGAGCTCGAGGCTCCACGCAAGAACATCAAGTCCAAGGAGCATAAGGTGATCTAGCTGGTCGACGGTGATCCCAGCAGAACAGCCCTTATCGGGGCCAACCTGGATCCCAAATAGGAAGACACGCTCGTCAGGTTCTTGAGGAGCAACGTGGATGTGTTCGCATGGAAACCTGCTGACATGCCTGGTGTACCTCGGAACTTGATCGAGCACTCCTTGAATGTCAACGGCAAGGCCAAACCTATTAAGCAGAAGCTACGACGGTTCACCCATGACAAAAAGGAGGCGATTAGGGTAGAAGTTACATGGCTTTTGGCAGCCGGATTTATCAAAGAAGTGTATCATCTGGAGTGGTTAGCCAACCTAGTTCTTGTACGCAAAAAGAATAATGAATGGAGAATGTGCGTTGATTACACTGATCTCAACAAACACTGCCCTAAGGACCCCTTTGGCTTACCTCGCATAGACGAGGTTGTAGATTCAACCACCAGGTGCGAGCTGCTTTCCTTTCTCGATTGCTACTCTGGTTATCACCAGATCGCTCTCAAAAAGGATGACCAGATCAAGACATCTTTTATCATGCCTTTTGGCGCCTACTGCTACACGACCATGTCGTTCGGGCTCAAGAACGCCGGGGCTACCTACCAACGCGCTATACAGGCCTGCCTCAACAACGAGATAAAAGACGGCCTCGTCGAGGCTTATGTTGATGATATAGTTGTCAAAACCAAGGAAGCACATACCCTTGTTGACAACCTAGAATGCACCTTTGCAGCCCTTAACACATTCTAGTGGAAATTAAACCCAAGAAAGTGCATCTTTGGTGTTCCTTCTGGCATACTACTTGGCAACGTCGTCAGTCATGATGCCATATGCCCTAACCCAGAGAAAGTCAAAGCTGTCTTGGACATGAAGCCGCCCAAAAAGGTGAAGGATGTTCAGAAGCTTACCGGATGCATGGCCGCCCTTAGCCGTTTCATATCAAGATTAGGTGAAAAAGGATTACCGTTCTTTAAACTGCTCAAAGCATCCGAAAAGTTTGAGTGGTCGGAGGAATCAGATGCTGCCTTCACACAGCTAAAACAATACCTTACGTCACCTCCGATCCTCACTGCTCCCAGAGAAGATGAAACACTCCTGCTTTACATTGCGGCTACTAATCGAGTGGTCTCCACGTCCATAGTGGTCGAGCACGATGAGCCCGGCCACATCTACAAGGTACAGCGACCAATCTATTTCATCAGTGACGTACTCAATGAGTCTAAGACTAAGTACCCACAGATTCAGAAGTTGATCTACGCCATACTGATAACATCTTGAAAGTTGAAACACTACTTCGACGGATATCGTGTGGTGGTCATGACTGAGTACCCTCTATGAGACATCATTAGCAACAAGGATGCGAACGGGCGCATCGTTAAATAGGCAATGGAGCTATGCCCCATCTCCTTGGAATTTGCAAGCCGTACTACAATCAAGTCTTAGGCACTCGTCGATTTCATCGTCGAGTGGACAGACTTAAGAACGCCTGCCTCTCCGGGATCCGATGAGTATTGGACGATGTACTTCGATGGCTCTCTCAACATTGATGGTGCAGGAGCAGGAGTCCTTTTCATGTCACCATCCAAGGAGCAGCTCCGGTACGTTCTCAGGATTTATTTCCCAGCATCTAATAATGCCGCCGAGTATGAGGCATGCCTACATGGTTTGCGCATTGCGGTTGAGCTTGGCGTTAAACGTCTCTGTCTATGGAGACTCGGCTCTGGTCATCAACCAACTCAACAAGGACTAGGACACAACCAGTGAAAAGATGGATGCATACTGCAAATCGATCAGAAAGCTGGAAGGCAGGTTCTATGGCATTGAGTACATACACGTGGTCCGGGACAAGAATCAAGCAGCGGATGCGCTGTCAAAGTTAGGATCATCCCAAGCCAAAATCCCACATGGCATATTCATCCAAGACCTGCTCACGCCTTCCATCGAAGAGGAAGATCCTACGGCAGACAAGCCTCCAGACCAACAATTGGTGGCTACGGTTCTAGCGTCGAGCACCACCAAAACGCCTCCGACCACTCATGAGCCCGACTAGAGAATACCTTTCATCAAGTACCTAATAGATGGCAGCGGCTACACTGATCGGACAGAAAACGAGCGCCTAATGCGTCGCAGTAAGCAGTACTTGCTCGTCGATGGCAAGTTATGGCGCAAGGACGCAAAGGAGGAAATCTTGATGAAGTGTATAACCCAGGAGGATGGCAAACATCTCCTAGACCAAATCCACTCTGGCTCCTGCGGCAACCACATGGCCTCAAGAACGCTGGTCGGTAAGGCTTTTCGAGCAGGGTTCTATTGGCCGTCAGTAGTAGTCGATGTAGAGAAGCTAGTCCGCCACTGTGAGAGTTGTCAGTTCTTCACCAAGAGAATTCATGTACCAGCACATGAGATCCAGACAATACCAGCCTCTTAGCCCTTCGTATGCTGGGGACTAGATATGATTGGGCCCTTCAAACCAGCTCCTGGGAAATTTACATACGTCTTCGTGCTGATCGACAAATTTTCTAAGTGGATAGAATACATGCCTCTGGTACAGGCATCCTCAGAAAAAGGCTGTCACGTTCCTCGACCTGGTCATCCACCATTTCAGCATACCCAACAGCATCATCACCAATCTGAGTACTCAGTTCATCAGGAACGCTTTTTGGGACTTCTACGATGAAAGGAGCATAGTAGTAAAATACGTCTCAGTGGCGCACCCTAGAGCTAATGGACAAGTCGAGCAGGCAAATGGCATGATCTTGGACGCATTGAAGAAGATGATGTACAAAGAAAATGACAAAGCTCCAGGAAGATGGCTCAAAGAGTTACCAGCCGTGGTCTGGGGCCTCAGAACTCAGCCCAGTCATAACACCGGCGTCTCACCATACTTTATGGTTTATGGCGCTGAGGTAGTCCTCCCAGCAGATATAGCTTTCAGATCAGCATGGGTAGAGAACTTCGATGAAGGCAGGGTCAATGAAGTACGGGAGCTAGAAGTGAATAGTGCAGAAGAGAAGCGGCTCGATTCCTATGTACGTACAGCTAAATACCTTGCTGTTTTGCGTAGGTACTACAACAAGAATGTTAAAGAGCGGTTCTTCATGGTCGGGGACCTAGTCCTAAAGTGGAAGACGAACCAGGCTGGTGTCCATAAACTCGCAACCCCATGGGAGGGGCCCTTCATGATCAAGGAAGTCACACGACCAACGTCTTACAGGTTAGCTCACCTGGACGGTACGGACGTACCAAACTCATGGCACATCGACAAGCTTAGACATTTCTATGCTTAACCACTAAGATATGCACTCCTTTTGTACTTTCGATTTACTTCAATAAAGCTGTTATGATTTCTCTGACCACTCTAATGCGTCACTTCGAATTTTATGGTTATTCTAACTTAGCCAGTAAAAGACGACCACCATTCCTTCTATGGTTTTCGGAGCAGGCCCTGTCTCTGATCCCTCCCAACGCGTGCATGGGATCCGCTCTCTACGTTACGGGTGATCGGCAGGTCCCCCTGGTTTGACTTGTCTATGTCTACATGTGCACAGGTAACGCACCTCACACTCCAACCACATGGCAAACTAGGGCCGCACAAACTTTTCGGGATGACGTGTCGAGCAAAATGGTACAACTAAATAGAACGTTAACATGTTCTCAATTAGTTACACCAAAATGAGTTTCAAGCTTAAATACGTTTTATACAAAGCAAACAAGCTTATGATGGTATACAGTTATGTTATTACAAGCTTGCCTGAAGAGGCCTAAGTTTACAATAACATAACTATGTCCTTCTTCTATAGCTCTAAGCCTATTACATTGGCTGCTCGGGGCGTGCGGCACCTACTGCTCGCTGCTTCTGATATTCTACTCGAGTCTCGGGGACTCTTGTGCTGGTTGAGCTAAAGAGGATGGCCCCACCGATGCCTAGCTGGTCAAGACAGCAGGCTTTGTCGGTCGGCTTGCAACTGATGGCATTTCTAGCTGACTTTTCGATGGCGTACCCTGTACAGGTGATGTCCCACCTCCACATAGGTTAATGTCGCCACTTATCTTTGACGACAGGTCTAGCTGGGCCATCCGAAGCTCCTCAGCCTTGTCTGAGTCTACCTCCTTCGGGTACCCAGCCTCCAGGCGCTTGAGATCGATCAGGGGTAGTGGGCACGCACCATGCTTAGCACATGTGCACCCGTGTACTCACCCGCCTCCTTCACGAACTCTTGGAACCATTCCCATGCCTTTCGGCATCTCTCGACTAGTCCGGGCTGTGGCGTCCTTGGCACTTCCTCTATGAGCGCCGGGTCGATAAGGTCAAGGACGGGTAAAATGCCAGTTGCCACCTCCTGGCACCTGTTCTTCTATGTACCCCGATCCTCGGTGGTCTCTAGGCATCGCGCCTTCCAGCCGTCACGATCTTTCATCACGGCCTCCAGGTGTTTCTTGGCATTTACTTTTAAAACTGCAAACCGTACAAGACATCAAAATGTAACGACATGACAAGATAAGGTAGGCAATAGAATGAGCAAGGTGGTCTGGAACACTTACTTTTCAGTTTCTCCTTCATCTTAGTTGTGCGGTCCCGAAGTTGAGACTGGTCGCGCGCTAGTTTCTCGTTGTCCTCCTTCAGGCGACCACACACTCCGGTCACACAGCTATTCTCCTCTTGGAGGCAGGTTACTTTGGCTTCTAAGCCTGCACTACAGCTGTCACTACCAACAATGCAACAACACGTGTCATGCACTTGCTGTGATAAAATGACAACTTACTTGTTTTTTCCTGCTCTTTGTTACTGAGCTGGACGACCAGGTTCTAGTTTTTTGCATCTTGTTCCATCCTCTCCTGGTCGGCGGCTTCAAGTTGGCGACGCAAGCGTTCCACCTCGGCCGCTAGTTCTCTATTGTTTGCCGTGATTCCCTCAATCTGGTTGAAGCACCTCTTTCGGAACTTTGCGGTCTTCATCAAGTCCTGCACATAAACAAGCTAAGTCAGATAGTTCAACTAAATAGCAGGATCAAGTGGTCAAGCCAAACATACCTGGACTTCTATCACCAGATGTTTTGCCGCTAGTTCAACTTTTAGGGTCTCTTCGACCTCTGGGATTTCCTCATGCATAACCCACTCGTTGTTCCGCCAGCGCGACACATATACATGTTGTCGTTTGTCTTGGGGACAGCCTAGTACTCTTCTACTTCGTCCTCTTCGGCCTCTTGTTTCAGAGGCAGGGCTGGTCTGGAGTTTGTAGTCTCTACGACCACTATGGCTTTCCCACGAGCCACAGCATTGGCAAGCGTGCTCTGTGCCACCTCCGGCTGCTGCTCCTCGACAGGGTTAGTGCTCGGAGCACTTGTACTTGGCTTGGCTCTCTTCTCGACCAGCTGCTCGGGGACTGTCGTCTGGCTGCTCGTCTGCTGAGGTTCCGGTGGATTTTCTTCCACAGGTTCCTCCACAGCTGGCTGCTGGGCAGTTTTTTCCGCCATTGCTGGCGAAGTCGTGCCGCACCCGGCTAGCTAGTCAGGATTTTCGGTGGACATCGACCTAATATATCAAAGATAAGTTCAGAAGACAATAGTATTCAATACAAATTGTAAGCTTACATCAAGGTTACAAATACTTACAGCTTCAAAGCACGGAATGATGTGGCGAAGGAGCGTCTCTTCGACCACGCTTGCTCCACGGGCTCGGTGGGTTCCACTGGGTCTTTTTCCACGACCAGTGCCGGCGCCGGGGTTTGGTGCTCAACCCCTTCTCCGCTTGCCCTCTATGTTGTAGTGGTTGGTGATGTGATCCCTGCTGGCACAGAGGAGCCACCCTGCTCCGTCGACTCCATTTGTCTCCTCCTCTTTTGAGGGACGAGTCAGAAGATGTCCGCATCCTCTGTTTCATCGTCTGAAAGAGGGAAGATGGTCTGACGATGTTTGTTGGCCACCGGCCGCTTGCCAGCAGCCCTGGCCGTTGCCTCCTCTCCAACCCCGAGTACGGCCCAGTCGACGTCTTCGGCCCTAGCACTGGTCTGGGCGGTTGGGCCGGCAACTTGCGGCCAATCCACACCAGGGGGTGGAGACACGAACACTGCTGCCCTATCATGACCATTACTCTGGGAAACATAAAGACGACAACACAATCAATTTTTGTTCCAACATAACTCTATAGCTACAAGGAAGCATAATTTACCTTTGGGGGAGGTCAGGCCAGCTTGAAGGCATGCTCGATGTCGCTTAACCTGACATAATTGGGATTGGCAAGGTTGAATAGCTCCCCAATCTTGGCCTTGACTTTGATCTTGTCAAGAGCCTCTTTTCTGGTCCTCGTTAGATCTGCGCTCCCCTAGTATTCATAGCCAGGATGTACCCTCTTCTGGTAGGGCTAGATCCTTCAGCTGATGAAGTTCCCGACCACGCTTGGACCGTCCAGCTTGCCCCACAGGATCATCCCGAGCAGTTCTGCGATCTGTTCCAAGTGCTCGGGCATCTCCGACCAGCTATTCTTCTTCTCCGAAATCAACCCCACGTCGCACAGGGTGATCGTGTTTGGCTCTTCATGGACCTAGAACCACTTCTTGTACCATTTGTCCAGTGATGTGTTCCAAGGGTAGTGCAAGTACTGCGCCTTCATCTCATCACACAGATTGAGGTATACGCCTCCGGCTATCTTTGAGCCGTCGCTCCCTTTCTTCCGCAGACAAAACAGATGGCGAAAGAGGTCGAAATGGGGTTAGAAGCCACCATAGGCTTCGCAAAGATGGATGAAGGTAGAGTCAAGAAGAATCGAGTTAGGATGCAGATTGCAAATCCCAATCTCGTAGTACAAACAGAGCCCCTGAAGGAAAGGGTGTACTGGAACCCCAAAACCCCGCTTGAAGAAATCCTCGAAAACCACAATCTCACCTGGTTGTGGATCGGGGTAGCTTTCTCCTTCCGACACGCGCCATCCCGTGAGTGTTTTGTTGTGGAGCACCCCCATGGCGACGAGGTCTTCGATGGTCTGCTCGTTGCTCCTTGACTTCCACCACTCCTTCGCCATGACTCTGGTTTTCTTCTGAGCGTCTCTCTTCGCCATTAGTCTGTCCTTGCTAAAGGGGTGGATGCGGTGGAGGGGGGATTGGTGATGATTTTGGGGGGGGGGGGGGGGGTAGGGTTCGGCAAGAGGAAGAAGAAGGCTGCGGTGACGAATGATAATGGGGATTGGTAAAAAGTAACTTACCAGTTCTATATTATAAATAACCAAGAGCTCTGTCGTTTTGTCTGCCTGAGATTATTGGAAGATGTGCGCACGCGCCGCAGATGATTGTTTTCACAATCTCGAGATCTACGCCAATAAACACGCCCCTTCGTTACCAGTGTACGCGCCTCTTCGTTGATAGTGTGAGAGGGCCCACACTGACGCACCTCCTTACAGGTGTCAAGCGACTGTTTGCCAGAAAGAGCAAGAAGACAGTGTGACGTGCTATACCCGTCTGCTTTTTTGACCAGACGTGTCAGATTGGACTTGACAGAGTAAGGAGATAAATAAATACACCAAATAATAGTACAAGAGGCGTTCATTTTTTCGCTACATATCTTGTGCTTAAGGATGGACCAGACCACTTCCGTGCTCGGGGACTGCTCCGACCACTTCCATGCATGGGGACTGCTCCGACCACTGCTGTGCTCGGGGACTGCTCCGACCACTCCCGTGCTCGGAGACTGCTCCGACCAATGCCGTGCTCGGGGACTGCTCCGACCACTACTCGGAGATCGCTCTCCTTGGCTACATGTGATTTGTACTCAAATACAGTTGAGAGACATTTATTTAGACCTTGCTACAAGGCTCATACTTCGCCTTCCAGCAAGCTCGGGGACTACATCAGTACGATGCACCTGCCGGTGCATCTCGTATCACCTACACGACAATTGGATTCTTAACTTCAGTGGAAATTCTTTTTTAGACCCTGGCACCACGTGACTGCGTCACCTATTACCAGGCTCGAGGACTAAGTGGGCACACTTCACTTTGAGGCGAATGTGTTTATTTAATCGACCCCTATGCTTTGACTGATTGTAAGGATTACTACCATGCTTGGGAACTGTCCCGACCACTAATCGGAGATCGTTCTCCTCGGCTACATATGATTTGTACTCATATACAGTTGAGAGACAATTATTTAGACCTTGCTATAAGGCTCATACTTCACCTTCCAGCAAGCCCGGGGACTACATCGGTACGATGCACCTGCCGGTGCATCTTGTATTGCCTGTACGACAATTGAGTTCTCAAACTTAACTGGGAATTCTTTTTGGACCCTGGCACCACGTGCCTACGTCACCTACTACCAGGCTCGGGGACTAAGTGGGCACACTTCACCTTGCGGTGAATGTGTTTGTTTTTCGACCCGTACGCCTCTGATGATCAAGGATGCTACGCTTCAAGATTCACTTACATTTCTTTTCAGAAATACAAGTGGGCACACTTCACAGGATGGAAATCTTTTTCTTTTTTCTTAAGAGCACCATACATTCTTCGGACAACCTACTTCTCCGACGACGACGGTGGTCAGAGATGTCAAGTAGTCAAGCCTTACTTATCAGAGAATGTTAAAATGGCGTGTCGCAGCATAATACATGGTGCTCGGGGACTAGCTGTGGGGGTATTAACCCCTATACCCTTACAGCTAGGCTTGGGCCAGCCCGGATCAGTGGGTCCGGTCCACCAAAAGACGACGCGTGGCCCGGCCAACCTGGTCGGAGTCCCGCGCAAGGAGTCAAGGCAGATTTGGCGATCAAGCAAGATCCTGGTCGGTTAGAATAGGAATCCTTATCCGGCCACATATGGCAATTGTAACTGACAAGGATTAGTTTCCAGATCTGTAACCCTACCCCCCGGACTATATAAGGTGGGCAGAGGACCCCTCTAAAAAACATCTCTCATTGACATACAGCAATACAATCAGACGCAGGACGTAGGTATTACGCCTTCTTGGCGGCCGAACCTGGATAAAACCTCGTGTCTGTCTTGCATCACCGTCTTGTTTGTGGCTTGCGCATCTGTCTGCCGACAATCTACTACCTTGGGCATACCCCTAGGTAGACTGCCGACCATATTTCGTCGATAATATATCAAGAATAATATCTATGTTGCATAATCGTTACTTGAATAGCATCATTCTTCTAGTGTCGTTTGAAATAAAATCTTCAACGATATGCTCATAATCAATCTTCTTCAACATTTCGCTCTCAAGTGCTATTATAGCCAAATCATTAAGTCATTCTTGTGTCATTGTAGAATGTAGATAGGACTTCAATAGCTTCAATTTAGAAAAGCTTCGCTCCGCTCATGATTGAATTGAGAAAAAAAATTCGAATGATTACTTGATTAGTATTACCTTCGCCTCGCTATAGTTCGTTGTGATTGTGAATGAATTGAGAAAAAAATACGAATGATTACTTCATTAGTATTACCTTCAGGGCCTTAGCGCCTCGCCTGGGTCTGGGTGCCTCGCCGTTGCCGTCAGTTCGTCATGCTCGCGATACGCGGCCGCCGGCCGATAAGACGTTAGGGCGATAGGAGACGTCGAGAGGAAAGTTTAGGAATTGGGATCGCAGCAATCGGGAGACAAAACGACGTCCGTGCGGCCGGCCGGAAAACCATTTTCTATTGGGCTAATAGCCTAATAGATTTGTTAATGGGCGATGCTATTGGCTCTGTTCGTTTCTCTTGTAATCTGTATTTTTCAGCTTAGTTTTTTTTTCAAACAGAATATTATTTTTCTATCACAACAAATCAGCTAAAACAGTGTTTCGGGTTTTTTTAACGAAACGAACAGGGCCATTGGGGCAACGCTGCTGTGCTTAGCTAATTGGGTAATGTACTATATACTTGGAGGCCTATGGGAATAGGAGGCCCTGCGCCGTCGCTCATCCTGCACGCCCCCAGGGACAGCCCCGCATGCGTTTGAGTCAGCAATGCCACGGGTTGCTGCACGAAGAGCCTGTTTGGGCTGGCCTAAAAAAGTTAAAATACCGTTTCGGCTGATTTATTGGAAGAGAAAAATACTGTTCTGTTTAGAAGGTACTGTTTATATGAACAGTGTCCGCGTGGGTGGGCTGGTCAGCCTCAGCCATCCCAGCCAGCCTGCCGAACACCCTCGAAGAGGCGGGAAGATACTGTTCTCTCGGCTGGAAAAAAAAATATTGTTCTGACCGGAAGATACTATTCTCTCGGCTGGAAAAAAAATATATGTTGAGCCGGTTTGTTCCACAGCTGTTACCGATGAATCCAAACACATATGCTAACAGATTAATTAATGATTATAGTTAGGATACTACTAACTATTAGTTCCATTGATAGACTTATAGCTGCTAATAGTAGTAGCAGGTCCTAAGATGCCAACCACTTATTAGCAACATATATTAGAAGATGGATCTAATTAGGCTTCTACTAAGAATTAAGGGCTTTTATTCGGCTGCTCCTGTCCCGGCCCAGCTTGGAAGCCCATCAAGCGGCCCAGCTCCTGACGTCCATACAGCATCAAGGGCTCCCGGAGAGCAGTAAGGACTACAGTACTCCTTGACGGCCCCAGAACCAAAAGTCCAAAAGCCACCGACGGGCCCTTCTCTCTTCGAGCGTCACATCACTGAGCACGACTACAGTATCGGTCACGGTCGCCGAGGCAGGATCGAAAAATTTGCAAAACTGACCCTCGAGAAAGATTGACTCTTGGTTACGATAGGCAACTGGATGGATGATAAATGCGTTCATCTATATCTATAAATATAGATCTAATGTCAAATCTCGAAACGATCTATATTTTAAGTTCTATTTTTACAAATCGCCCGACAAGATCACTGTTGCATTGACCGGTCGACAGTAGCGGCAGCAACTGCAGCAGCCGCCAGTGAGGCCCAATGGCCCAAGTAAAAAGCGGTCGTGTCACTAGTATCACGGGCGGGCCACGCCACGTGAACGTCGCCAGGGCGTGCAGGCGCAGTCGTGCTTATCCGTCGTTATATAATATTTTTCTTTTAGAACAAAATAGCAACAGCCGATTTATAAACTATACCAAATTGCGAAGAAGCGCAGAGGTCATAGCCGAGCAAAGACGGCTGGACGCAGCGCGCACTCCTGGAAAAAAGAGAAAAATTACTCATGCCATAAAAAATTATACTGGCTCCTCATTGTCATAAAAAATCACTGTTTTCCTTAACTACCATCAAGTTATTATATTTGATTCCTTAACTGCCATCACTACATGTATAATTGTCATCAAAGTGAGTATTCCTTCCGTACTAAAAATAAATAAAGTCATTTTAAACAGCGACACGGTCTCTAAAGTATTATTTTAACTCTATATTTTTATAAAAATATTTTTATCAAAAAGTGATATATGTATATTTTTTTATGAAAATATTTTTCAAGACAAATCTATTTATATAGCTTTCATATTTTCAAACTCAACAACTTTAAAGTTAATCATGATTTATATTTGGGTAAAGTTCACTTTAGGACCTCCAATTATCACAGAAGTATGGATTTCAACCTCCAACTTTAAAACCGGATAATATTGGCCCTCCAACTCTCGAAAAAGTTCACTTTAGGACCCTGGCCGGTTTCCTTGCGGTTTTGCATGGCACTGTAGCAGTGCTGACGTCAGCGATGACGTCAGCACTTCTTTTTAATTTGCAAAATTGATATCTTTTTATTCGGAGCTTCAAATATAGCAAATAATATATCAATTTTGATCGTCTCAACGAGCTCTTTGCAATGGTGTACTCTGTTTTGTTGTTTGAGATAATTTTATTTCATGAAAAAAAAATATATATTTCTACAAAACAAGTTAGAATAACAGAACTCGTGGAATTTGTTAGATAAATAATATTTTTATTATTATGTAACACGAAATGTTGTCTTTTTAGGTTCATTTGACCATAGAATATATAAGTTTGACCATTTTTGAAATGCAATAATTCAAAACTTGTTTTGTAGAAATATTTCTGCTTCGTGTCCGCCCGGTCCGCAAATATTTCTGCAATAATTCAACAAGGACGCCGTGTCCGTCCGGTTCTGGCTGCACGACACGAGCTTCTGCTTCGTGTGCTGCCACCTCGCGTCGGGCGGGCGCGAGGGCGACGAGGCGCACCGCAACGCCGACGCCACGGAGATCCTCGCCCGGACGACCTTCCCGCGGGGGCACGCGCTCAACTTACCGATGCCGCACAAGATTCTAGACCACGAGTAAGCCACTCACTATTGCTGCTACCTGTTCCCTCAATTCAATCTAGCTATCCACTGCCACTTCATGCGGTCATACTCATGCCATGCCAGCCAGGAAACAGCTACGTACAGGTCGGCCGAATGGTCGTCCAGTTCCTGTGTGCTGCAATAGTAGCCGTAGGAAAGGAAAAAGGACAGGTGTACACGAATCGTATACTGTATCGGATTTGGGTACAAGATAAATATAATACTACTACTACCACTAGCTACTTAATTTCACCACAAAAACAGAAAAAAACTACACTAGGAGCAGTAAACATATCGTTTGATCGTGTCATATGTTGACAGTTAGTTAACCGCAGCTAGGGAAAGTTAATTCAAAAATATCTAAGCGATCGTGGCAGGTCTGATTGACCGTCCAACTCCCTGTTTTATATACTGACTACGTTGGTGTTGTACATATACAAATATACAAAGTATATAAAATACTTGCATACGTCAGCTTAATTGCATAACTTGTTTTGTAGAAATATTTATTTTTTCATGAAATAAAATTATCTCAAACAACAAGACGGAGTACACCATTGCAAAGAGCTCGTCGAGACGATCAGAATTGATATATTATTTGCTATATTGGGAGCTCCGAATAAAAAGATATCAATTTTGCAAATTAAAAAAGAGTGCTGACGTCATCGCTGACATCAGCACTGCTACAGTACCATGCAAAACCGCCTGGGAAACCGACCAGGGTCCTAAAGTGAACTTTTTCGAGAGTTGGAGGGCCAATGTTATCCGGTTTTGAAGTTGAAGGTTGAAATTCATACTTCTACGATAGTTGGAGGTCCTAAGGTGAACTTTACCCTTTATATTTTCAATGCTTGACCTAAGTCTCGTAAAAAACAACTTTATTTTTAAGTACGGAGGGAATATGTGTTTTCTTTCCTTAACTGCCAACTGAATATAAAGTTCGGCCCTGTTTATTTGAACTTATCTGTCAACTTATTATCTATAATATTTTTCTCTCACAACAAATCAACGTTAGTAACTTATCAGTATGACTACCAGTCGATCAGGAAACTGCGTGGTGCGCGTCTCCCTGTCCACCTCTCGCCGACTCGGGAGTCGGGACCAGCTAGAAATCGAAGAAAAGGTAGCTTTTCCTCCGGGTTCGCTCGTTTGCGATTGTTTGGTACTTTTTGCGTTGTTTGTGTGTTGTGCCTGTGCGTGCTGCTTTCGCGAATACGGCCCCGGCGGCAGCGTCGCGGTCCAGGAAAGGCCAAGGAGGTTTTTGCTTCGTTTTACCAGCGGATTTGCCTTTTTTTTTCCATGAATGGTGGGTACATTTGCTTTCGGCAAATGGAATCTATTATTTGTCTTTTGCCAGGGAGAACGCAAATGCGCGATCTAGTGGTCTCATTTTATAATTGTCATCAAAGCGAGCAGCAGGTGAGTGGTGCAGTAGTTACTTTTTTTTTTTTTGTTCATACGGAACCACTGATAGTGCCGTTTGCTTGTTTATAAACCGTATTTTTTCAGCTAATGAATATTATTTTTTTTTCATAATAAATCAATCAACGATATTTTTAATCATGCCTTATCAGCTAATCGAACAAGGCAGATGAGGAGAGTGGCTTGTAAATGGAATTAACGCGGTCTTGACGAAAACATGTGCTCTGTTTTTGCCTCTCACACAGGTGGTCGGCTCGACGCTAAATCATACGTCATAGTCCCTTTGTGCCATCAAGGTCTAAGTGGCAGTTTTCGTAACTCAAATCGAACCAAGAGCACGGAACAAGGACCTTGATGCCGTACGTTATGGATCCGAAAACCTTGATTCTGGCCACCTGGTGTGCGTTTTCCGAGCAGAGAAGAGGAGAGCCCAGGGATACAGGCTTACAGCCGAGTTGCACACTCGGGCTAGATTCCCTCCTGCTTTTCTCATACAGCGGGAAGTGTTTAACCAAAACAGCCAAGTAGGCCCCGGTATGCGCACCACCGGCGTCTGCGTCTTGTCCGGCCGGAACATGGCGACCCGACCGCAAAATCGCCCAGGCTGCCGTCGCCCAGCACGGCGCATCAAGCGAGCCCCAGTGCCCAACGGCCCAACGCGATGCTCTTCGAGGAAAGGCCCTAAAAGCGGCGGCAGCCGCTCCATCGCGTCGCTTTTTGTGGCGACCGCGCGGTCAGCCGGTGCCGGTCCGCCTGCTGCTCAGCGCCGCAGCGCACCTGTGCCACGGCCGGGCCAGCGGCTCGGCCGGGCGCTCGACCCCTTGCTTTCACTCCTTTCCGCTCGCCCGGCGTCGGGCGTCAGACAAGCAGGCCATTCGGCGGAGAGGAGAAAAATAAAGACCTTTGCCGTGCGGGCGGCGAGTTCCTTTCTGGTGGGGCGCGTCGCGTCAGACGACATGACGGCACGCAGCAGGCCAGCAGGGAGAGAGGCCGCGCGGCTTTCACGGGGGGCCGCGGTGCCGCTTGCTGCCTCTGCTGCTTTTTTTTTCCGGAGAGAATTAATTGTACTGGTTGGCTCGTTGCCATAAAAAATCGTAGCTTTCCTTAACTGCCATCAGAAGCGGCACTGCTCGATCTTAAGTCTCAATTTCTTCTACACTATAGAATTTTACATAAAAATTTATCAAAGCTCCACAAAAGTTCCAAATAGGTAGGGAGTCTTGAGCGCCCCGCCCCACCGCTGTGTCCGCCCCTGGCCATCAGGTTGTGATATTTGATTCCCTAACTATCATCACCGTAGACAAAAGCCCACTTCTGTTAGACCGGATGGGGAAGACAGTTTTACCCCTCAAAAAAAATTCTCCAAGTGCCTGTTTAGTTCTCAAAATTTTTCAAAATTTCCCGTCACATCGAATCTTTGACGCATGAAGCATTAAATATAAATAAAAAATAAAACTAATTACACGGTTTAGATGAAATTTACGATACGAATCTTTTAAACCTAATTAGATTATGATTGGACACTAATGATTAACTAACAACGAAAATGCTATGGTACTATTTAAAAAAAATCGCCAACTAACAAGGCCCAAGTTGGGTAGCAGGTAGAGAGACAGAGGCAGAGGTCTCTTGAATGCAATGCAAAGGCTGAAGCTGCAAGCAGGGCAGCGGCAACAGGTCGAGTGCAGTGCTCAATTCATGTTCCTTGTTTCTTGTGTGCCCGTGCCTGTTGCCGTAGGGTGAGGTGCTCGAGAAATTGGGCGCAGGCGTCGTCGGTGGCGGCGTCCGGCTGAGTGACAGCGCTGGCGCCAGGCCCGCGGGTGGCGGTGGCGGTGCCTGGCCGCGCAGGTGGCGGCCGCGGTGCGTCTCCCGCGTCACGGCGGTGGAACCCGGCCCTGCGGGTGGCGGCGGCGGCGCCCGGCCGCGCGGACTCAGGAGCGGGGCGCTGGCTCGCGGGAGATCGCCGGATGCGCCCGGATCCTGGGTCGGGATATTTATTTTTTCTCTGTTGAGGCCGATGGCCGATTGGCTGTGAACCGATGCCCACAGCTTTCTCTACGTATGAGGCAGGGGCAAAATCGTACACTACTTTGAGGAGCCCGGGGCCGGGCGCCCGGGCCTCCCTGTGCGGGAACGGTCCCGTCCTGCGGCCGTTACGGACGCCGTGCCGCGGCGCCCGAGGAGAAAAAACCCCACCAAAACCACCCGGAACCGAGCCAAAAGTCCGCAGCGGTCAGGAGGGCGGGAACAGGAACCGCGGCCCGCACGCATCGAAGCCGCTGCGCTGCGGACTGCGGTGGTGGGCTCTGACTCTGGCGCAGGGGCGTGCGGGACGGGCACTGCCCCAGCATCCGGGGGGACAAGCGCATTAATGTCACTGCCGCCTCCGCCGATTTAACTGCCCACCTCTATCGCCTTCACCTGTACGCCGTCCGCTTCGGAGGTTGCTGCCTGCCATTAACGTGCCGTCGCTGGTAGGCCGACGGACGGACCCCAGAAGTTGTAGGCGGGAGAGGGGGATGGGGATTGATCTCAACACCGTGGAGGAGGACGAGCCGGCGGGCGGCGCGGTGTGCGGGGAGCTGTGGCACGCGTGCGCGGGGGCCGGGGTGGCGCTGCCGCGGCGGGGCAGCGCCGTGGTGTACCTGCCGCAGGCGCACCTCGCGGCGGGCGGGGACGGTGGGGAGCTGCCGGCCCTTGCGGCGGCGGCGCCGCGCGTGCCGCCGCACGTGGTGTGTCGCGTCGTCGACGTCGAGCTACGCGTGAGTTTGTGTCCCACCTTGTGTCGTGCTGCTCGATTGGTGATTTGGTTTTGTTTTGTTTCTTTACATACGCCGGTGCGTGACTGCGTGCTGCGTGCAGGCGGATGCGGCGACGGACGAGGTGTACGCGCGGCTTGCGCTGGTGGCGGAGGATAAGGTGAGTGTCGCGCTTCAATCCATTCGAACAAGTTTGTTGCTCGCGGTGGGGGCGCTGTGTTTTCAGCCAAATTGTTTGATTGATTTCTACTGGGGATATTGGATATGCTATCTGTTCCATTGACTTCTTTCCCTGTTCCTTCTACAGTTTGCATTTTGCCACAGCGTTGCAGCGATATCACTAGAGTATATTTTTGGTAATGAAATGAAACGTGGAGTTCTTCGAAATGATTGGCTTCGAGTCAAGAGTACAGGGTCACATCGATTTAGACGGAGTTAGTGCTTAGTACTAGTACTTTGGTAGAGACTTAGGCTTCGTTAACAACATTATTACCTTGTCATTGCTTTTTAAGTCCTTTTCCTGTTTTCCTTATTAATGCTTGGTTAAACTTTGGTGACTTATGGCTTGATAATTTGATCAGTCACAGTAATAAATCATTCATTGTTTATACTGTAGCAATAGTCCCCTTTTTTCATTATTATGGTACTTTGTTATAACTTAATTTTGGAGGCATTGCTTCGTCCTTGGTGTTAGTACTAGTTGCTCACTAGTATTGTACTACTAGGAGAATCGATCAAGCACCTCATTGTAACGGGCAATGGATGAAACTAGGAGGTACCCCCGTGCTTCGCACGGGCCAGCAAGGAGGAATTATAGCACATCATATTATTATACATGGAACAAAAAGATCAGTAACATTAGTTACATATGGGTTGTCATTTGAGCCCTTCATAGGATAATGTTAGCATAGTAAAGGGCTGTTTCAGTTGGACATAGATACTCATTTTGCCATGGGCGAAAGAACTTTCAATGTTTGGCAAAGCCATGCACCTGGCAAGTGAGGCTTGTTATGGGAATGTGTTCCATCAGACTGATTACGATCGTTAAAAGATGAGTAGGTCAAAGAAGAAGACAACACTGAGGACCTGGAACTGTGCAGGCAGACTGAAAAGTATGTAGTTTAGTTAAAAAAAGAGCTGTGTAGGCAGACTGAAAAGTATGGTATTTGGGTGTACATATTGCAGCAAAAGTAAGGTTTTCACATATAGGGGTACTACTGTACTCGTAGTAAATTGTTACCTTATAATGAGCAGGGAGACGTTTAGTAGCCTGTGTTATGGCAGAAAGGGTAATGTCAACATAGCAGAGAGCCTGTGTAATTGTTACATGAGGATAGTACGCACTATAGACTAAACCTGAAACAGTAAAACCTGAATTAGAGAATAACAAATTAGAGGTGATTGATGGTAAAGAAAGCTGAGGGTAGCGAGAAGAGCTGACCAACCTGAGTACATAAATTGCATATCAGCTGAAATTCATGGATCAGTGCCCACAATCCATGGAAGAAACGAAAAAACAAAGCAATTATTAAGATCAGATAACCAATTGTAGACAATGTTGTAAAGGCATATACTACCATGGTTACATACCACCAAGAGCTATAGCGTTAATATATAGGAATGGATTTAGACTTTGCGAAAAAAATAATGAATGCCAAAACCAATCAGAATATGCACAGAACAAAGATACAAAGTAGTTGCAGAAGGTCCACATGAAGAGCACCGTCTGTACCTCTCAGGAACCTACTAAAAGGGCAATGGACCCTATTGTCCATGATACACATCCTACAAGAATCTGAAAGGAACATAAGCAAAAGTCTCACTTGCAAACACAAACACTTAGCTCAATGAAATTGACCCTGACCCAATCTTTTATGCGGCTTCCCCAACAGGCACCTAATTTTTTAATGCATTTCAGGTCGTTGCATACTTTACAAAATATACCAAATGGTAAGCCAAGCTCTGAGTATGTACTGCCCAGCCTATCGAAATCTGAATTAAACCTAAGCAAAAGCTTTTATATGAAATCTAAACACGTAGCCCAGCAAAATGGATTGTAACCTATTTCTGAGTCACTTCTTGAGGAGAGACGTAATCACTATGCAAAGTCAGTCATGACATTACACACTGATCTAAAAATATTCTACAGCATCCATGCATAGACCGATGTCATGTGCCATAGCACAGTAGACAGCACACTGGCCTGAAACAGAAGAAGCACAGAAATGGCCGATCGAGCTCCTGGACATTGGCAAGCTGAAGGTTGGCATAACCATGCCAGCATGGATAAAAAAGAGCACTTTAGACTTTTAAACAGGGAAACATAAACTGCATGTTGGAGAAGTAGAAGGGTGAAATGGAATGAAACGTTACCGATGCAATTGATGCTATCATGAGGAAAACCTAAATTTAGGTCTGCACAACATGACATGAAATTAGCACATGGCATCATTATGTTAAGCTTGTACACCTCCTAAATATTCTGCAAATTTGACAAACAATAGGCAATCATTCAGTAACACACTGAGCATCTGTTTGACAACAAATATTTACTGGTCTCTAATAGAAAATCCAAAACTGAACTACGCGATGATGACCTGAACATTGAGAGAACTACAAAATTCAGCACCACCACACTGTTGAGGAAATTGCCAAATCCCTTGAATCATCTATCAGTATTTATCATGAGCGCTTAGCAAGGAAGAAGTTTGGCTCACATGGCGTGCCTGTCACATGATGCAGGAGGAGGTGGGCACTATTAGCGAGAGGGAGGGGCCCTGCAAATGAATTTTCATGTGCATATCGATATATCATATGGAAAAATTGATACAATAAAAAGAGAAAAAAAAGGAGAGCATACCTGCTGCCCCGATCTCACTGGGCGACCGCAGAGGGCGCTTGGTGCCTCCCTGCGCCAGCGGGCGGCGATGCGGCCGTACGCGCTGCCGTCGCTGCTGCAGGAGTGCGCGAGGATGAAGCGCCATGAGGGAGGTGGCCAGAGGCGGGCAGGCGCTGTTGCGGGGCCATGGCGCGCCCCAGCGGCGTTGGTGCGGCGTGGCGCAGCGGTGTCCTGCGGGCCGCGCTGCGCGTCCTGGGGATGGTGCGCACGGATGCGGTGAGACCGCCGGAGGGCGCCGGCGGTGGAGCTCGCAGATGGGGGAGAGGAAGAGCAGGCGGAGGCTGCTAGGCGGTGGTGCGGATGGATGCGGTGAGACGCCGATGGACGTGCTTTGACTGGTCCGTTGGGAGATGATAAGGCTGGCGTTGCTTGGCATGGTGGTTTCTGGAAGCGGGCGTGGCGGCCATCCGGGCTGTGCAGACTGGATCGAACAGCCAGGAACAAAGAACTGTGGATGAATAGTGATCTGGGTGAGGGAAACCGGTAGGTACTGTATCTAATTCACCGGGATTAGAGATCTTTATAGATAGGAATCTTGCATGCTGTGTGGCTGGAAACAAGAAAGCTTTCTCCCATAGGTCTCTAAAAACATTGTTTATTTGGACCCAGATTGTTGGCCGAAACATCCATGATGGTGAAACTGAGGAGAAGAATGGTGAGAAAGAGGATGGTGATGGAGAAAAGAAGCTCACATCGCACATGTTCTGCAAGACGCTCACAGCTTCTGATACAAGCACTCATGGGGGATTCTCTGTTCCTCGGCGGGCTGCAGAGGACTGCTTTCCACCATTGGTGATACACATGGAACAGACTTCAGTTTGCTCTTAGTCCCAGATTAGGTTGAAAAATGCTGCTCTGACCAGTTCTTGTTTCATCTTTTTCTTCTACTAGGATTATGAGCAGCTTAGGCCTTCCCAGGAGCTTATTGCCATGGATTTGCATGGCATGAAATGGAGGTTCCGTCATATCTATAGAGGTACCAACACATGGTCTAGTATTTTGGATTACTCCTAGATTGAAGGTCTAATTTCCATCAGAATTTATAATTGCTAATGCAACATCGATATAGTGTATGCTTCTTCATGCTTCACATGGAAAGTGAATGTGCACTACTTTTCCCTAAGGAATGCTGCGTTATGCTTGGTAAATGGTATGGGCCTGAACTAGTGCATGAAATTGGGTCAGCATTAGTATGGAGCATATTTATTGTTGGACTAAAAAGAGTTCATGTGTTTCAGTTTCTAAAGCAAGAGTCCATTTTATTGTGGCAAAGTATTCAATTGGTTAGATCCTGATGTATGCACTGTAGGAGTCTTTCCTATTGTTTTGATTTGTAGAGAAGAATTGTTGGGTTAGTAAAGTAAGAAAGGAATTGTTGGGTCAGTAAAGTAAGAAATGAAATTTGGGTAACTTCTAATTAGCAATTAGAAGTTACTGCCAATTGTATTAAGTAGGGAATCTGTTGATGGCTCATGTGGAAGCACTTTCTGACGGTGTGCTCAATTTCATAATTGTTCCACCTGGCCCTGTTATCTGTCGATGCTTGTCAGAACTTGGGGCAAAACACAAGGCCCAAAGAGTTAGATTAGCGCTAAAGTTTGTTAGATTAGAGCTAAAGCTTTCTCTTCAATTTCAGGTCAACCTCGTAGGCATCTTCTGACAACTGGATGGAGTTCATTTATCAATAAGAAGAAACTAGTTTCAGGGGATGCAGTCTTGTTTCTTAGGTAAGCATGTTGGCAATGTGCTAATACTTACCAACTTGAGTGGTTTCCATTTCTCATTTGTGTTCATTCCTTTGACATACAGAGGTAATGATGGTGAGCTAAGACTGGGTGTGAGGAGAGCAGTTCAACTGAAAAATGAAGCTCTACTTGAAGCTGTCAACTGTACTGATTCGAAGCTACTTATGCTGTCTGCTGTGTCCAGTTCTTTGGACAACAGAAGTATATTTCACATCTGTTTCAACCCAAGGTCTGTTTACTGGTGCACAGTAGGTTCATTAGATTCTAGTTAGTCACTGTTAACTGCATAGGGGTAGATACAACCATACAGTTCTTTGCAAGTTCATAATTCTTCAGTTTCTGTAATCTTTTTTCACTTTCTCACAGAAAATTTATTGGGTAGCCCAGTTAAGTGGTCTTCAAAATTTGGATCTCTGCACCTCCAAGGTCATCTAGTGATGCCTGACATGCTTTGAATTATTGCTGTATTTTTATTTTGTGAATACACATTTGTCTGTAGTGCTTAACTCATGCGCATTTGTAAATTTTAAGGAACATGCAACCTCCAAAAAACAATTTCTACTTCGACTATTAGTATAGTTTTACTTAACTAATGACAGTGTTTTGTCCTTAAACAGGATTGGTGCATCAGAATTTATTGTTCCGTATTGCAAGTTCTTGAAGAGCTTGAACTATCCTTTTTCAATTGGAACCAGGTTTAAAGTTGGCTGCGAGAATGAAGATGCTAACAAGAGGTCTACATTCTTTTAACTTCGGAAATCATTTTTCCATGTACAACAGTATCTTGAATTGTCTTCTATGTTTGTAGGTCCTTTGGATTGATCTCAGGTATTAGTGAAGTTGATCCCATACGCTGGCCCGGATCAAAATGGAAATCATTCCTGGTATGATTTTAGACGTCCTGTTTTTCCTAGCCAAAGAGCCATAGCCAGATTTTCCTGTCGTTCTTAATTGTGGTGTACTACTGATACCTTCTAACAAGTCATATTAACCCACTGAATTCGATCGGACTAGCTTGCAATGAACTTCAACAAGTCAACTTTGGTCTTCCACTTGCTGATTTTTTGGGTGGAAGTAGGATCATCATTAAGGTTAAACCTAAGCTGGCTATATATATGTGGGGGAAGAAAAGTGTAACCTAGAGTTATTTGCGTACCCAAATCTAATATGGTCAACAACTATGCTTAAATATGGTGAGATAAAGGTGTAATAGATTCTTGGTGCTTTTATAATCTAACCTCCTATACAATATAAATAGAAATGGATCTAGTTTTTAATACTTGTTTAGACTTAATGAATGTCATGGGGATACTTGACTTTCCTTCTTCTCATCTGTTTGCATGATTTACAGGTAAAGTGGGATGGTGATACTAAGTACAGCCACCAGAATAGAGTATCTCCATGGGACATCGAGAGAGTTGGCAGCTCTACTCACTGTATTTCGTCTTCTGTTTCGAAGCGAACAAAGTTGTGCTTCCCCCAAGGTGATTTTGACGCTCCAATTCTAGGTAGGTTCCACAGCATGAAACTAATACAGATTCATAGCTAAAAGGTTCCTTTAGTCAGGTCCATTTAACTATTTGCATGAAACATGTAGATGGAAATGGTCGTCCAGACTCCATGGAAACTGAACGTTTCCACCGGGTCTTGCAAGGTCAAGAATTGGTGCACTCTAGGATTCATGGTGTTGCATGCTCTCATTCATCAGATAACCCCAGATGTCAAGGCTCTTATGGAAGGAGATTCTCTGCCGATGTGTGGAACTGCAAGATGAATGATTCAATGAGTGGGCCTCGACACCTAAATGCTACTGGGTTTGCTTACCAGCCCCTAGGCTTCAGTGAATGTGTCAAATTCTCAGAGGTCTTGCAAGGTCAAGAAATGTCTCAGGTGGTTCCTTCCTTCATGAGAGCTGCTTTCAACGCTGGCACACAGAATGGCAGGGTTCGATCATTTGATTATGTGCAGAGATCAGCTGCAAGTCAAGGATATGCTCTCCAGCAGTTTAATATGCCAGCAACAGAAGTGCATTCGCCCTCTTCTGTTCGTATGTTTAACCAAACCATGGTACCACAGTCTGAGTTAGATGGTGTGACCAACCGTGAAGAAGCATATGGCAGTGGGTACTCATCCATTGCAATACAGAGAGAAGCTGAACCATGGCCATCCACGCAGCAGCAAAGAGTGAGTGAAAATGGAAGCGAGCCTCTTGACACAACTGAAGCCTCAGCTCCTGCAAGGATAGCTAAATCTGGATTGGTCGACAGGGGCGTCGGGCGAAGCAGCTGTAAGCTTTTTGGTTTCTCCTTGACTGAGAAGATCCTTGGAACAGAGGGAGGTGGCGTGAAAGAAGGGAACTACGAAGCGGACCGGCAAACTCCCCGGGTGCTAGACTTGTTTGGCCACGGCCATTCTACGCCCGGTGCTCTGCATGCTCTTTGCGCTGCTCCCTTGGGAATGTGATGATGTTTTACTTAGTGTTATAGTAGTTAGATTTATGTAATCCTTCTGTCATGTCCATAGTGTTGGACATGGACTATCTGGACGAAGCCGCAATATGTCCCACGTAGTCGGTAGTCAACAGTCCTGCCTGTTTAATTTGGCGTTTTTCCGGTATGAATTCCAGACATCCTCTTTTCAGATCCATGCATGCGATTTCTGGCAGGCATGCGCTGCTCTGGCAAAATTCTGATCTTCAGCCGCTGGTTTTGAACTTCGACGGTCCGGCTGTTTTCATTAGGAAAATGTTATTACAAGGTCGTCCGTGCCGTCCGCACGCTTCAGCGGACAGACCCAATAGGCGTGTTCACCTTCGTGTTTCTTCTACCTCTCAAATTTTCTCCACTCGCACTATTGGTGTCGTGGCCTCTCTGCGCATCTGCCTGCCCCGCCGCGCCCCCTTCCCCCACCGTGGCCCATCCCCCGCTGCGCCGTGCCCTTCCCCCACCGCGCTACACCCAATCACTAGCCACGCTGTGCCCCAACACCCGCGAGCGGACAACGCTAGACGACTATGGCAGAGCAGCAGCGGGGCTGCGCCCACGGGCGTGCGCCTAGGCCGCGAGCAGGTGTTGGAGAATGGCAGGAGGAGCGATAGGCCACGCTGACGGCTGACGGGCGCAAGCGCGCGGAGCGACCCCCTGACCCAAGCTTACTGGCTACCGCAGTTCCTCACTTGGTAGGCCGAGGTTGCCGGCGATGCTGTGTTTTAAGTGTTTCCGGCGTTTCAAACTTATGTTTTAAGTGTTTTATCTAGATGTTGCAAAAGTATATTCGAGATGTTGCAATGACAATATACGCATGTTTTAAGCGTATGTTTTCAAGTGTTTCAAACGTATGTTTTCATGCATATGTTTTGCAATGGCTACACACGTGTTTTTCAAGTGTTTCATATATATATTGCAAATGTTTTAGCTGTTTCGGACTTATGTTGCAAGTGTTTTATCTGGGTGTTGCAAAAATAGATCTAGAATTTTATTGATTTAATTAGAAAAATAGACCAAGTCTAGTTAAATCCCACGATTGCCAGCAGAAGGAAGATTGACCGCCACAGCAAGGCAACATACTTATTTTGCTGTAGGTACTTGCTGGTCGCTTTGGTTGTACATAAATGATTTGGTGTTTGAAAAGAAACATGTTCATTTTTCTTTATAGGTGTTACATTTGTTATCCATCGGCTTCGTACATGGAATATCCTCCGAAAGGTTACTTCACGAGCTTTGGTTGCAGCGGCATCGCAACAAGTGGCGCAAGCGGTCATAGTTTTTTCTCTCCCGATTATATGGGTAACGATCTAGTTTTAGGATTGATAGTCATTAGAGTGACGGGCTTCTCTTTGTTAGGGTGTATGCTTTTATGCAGAGGCCAGCTTGAGTTCATAACTATTGTATCAACTCAACGTAACAAATGATTGTTTTTTAAACAATTCGGCATACTTTATTCATTCAAGATAGTTACATCACTTGCTAGGCAATAAAGTATGAAGCTAGGGGGCTCATCGTCCCAAGTACAATTTTTCTTACACTGCATCGCTCTTCTTGCTAAATTATGCGCCGCTTGATTTGCCTCTCTATTACAATGCTCAATCATAGTATCCTGAAACCCGCTCCATATGATGTTACACTCATCGTATAAGGCGGTTGCTGAATTTGCCGTGAAACCTCCATCCTTCATTGTTTGTACGACCTCCATGCAGTCTGATTGTATAATTAGCTCTATGGGCAGCAGCTAAGACTCCTCCAGTGCTATCTCTTATGGCTACTCCCACACTACCACACCCAACATCTTCATCAAAGGCCGCATCAACATTCACCATCACTTTCCCTTCTGGAGGCTTCAACCATCCCTGCTGTATCTGTGACCCTCTCTTCATTGCCGCTTTATAATTTTTTGTTAGCGCCGCAATAGACATGGCTGATCTTGAGGGAATGATTGTTAATTAATAAAATCCTTTCCTTATGAAAACACTTATTGTGACTACAAGTTGACACACGTCCAATATTATTAGGTAACCAAAGAACAACTTATTACCGAAAAAAAGGAAAGTCCTATTCACCAAACAATTATGGGTAGACCTCAATGATGGATCGAACACCAAGAATGGGTATGATTTTGTAATCACTAAATCCAGCTTCAAAAATGATCTTCTTCCACTCTTGCTCGTCTCGCTCGACGCCGTTGACAAACATGATGAAGAGATCAAACAAGACCTGGGTCTCTTTGTGCTTAATGTTTGACGATTGGCCCCCAACAACCATATCTAGGATTATCACCTTTCCTCCTTCGTCCCTGGGAGGTATAGCTTTCTTACAATTCTTTAGTATCTTGATACAATCAGCATCGCCCCAGTCATGCAAAACCCACTGAAACCAGATAAATAAAAGATGAACGAATAAAGTTGATCAGTAATAACGAACGGGTTGGCCATATATATGTTTTCACCACCTTCTCCAACAGCATAATTAAAACAGTGTAAATTCGCGTATAGAGGCCAAATCAAACAATTATAAAAACAGTACTAGTAAAGGGCGATGTACCTTAAGGAAGACGGCGTCAGCCGGTGGAATGTTCTCAAACATGTCACCAGCAATATACTTCACACTGGTGCTAGCGGGAGCATTGGCGGCGACATGCGGGAGATCCAGCACGCTGCACTGGACATGCGGGAACGCGGTCGAGATAGCCATGGCCGCCCCTCCGAGCCCTCCAGCGACGTCGACAATGGAGCTCAGCCCCCGGAAGACGTCGCCGCACTCCTTGACGACGATGTCCATGATGAAGCTGCTGTCACAGACCATCCCCTGGTTGAAGAGCTGGCCGAAGGCAGGGTTGTGGTCGTTCAAGTCCCACGCAGTCTGCCCATGCGTCATCTCAAACAGGGACGGATCTGAGTGCTCTTGCTGGAACCACGTGCCGAGGCCAAAGAAAGGGGACACGAAGATCCCATGCAACACCAGGGACATGAAGGGAGTCAGGCTTGAAGAGCCGCCAACCAAGAGCTGAGACGCCGGCGTGAGCCCGTAGACGAGCTCGGTGCCGCCAGCGTCGTCGTGGTGGGCGGCGCTGAAGATGCCGGTGGCCGTGAGTACTCGCATGAGGCGACGAAGGCAGGGGATCTTGGACGGGTGGAGCGTGGGCGTGGCCCTGGACCCTATCTGGGGCAGGGTGGCGTTGCCACCGTGGCTGTGGATGGCGTCGGCGATGCCAAGGTCCAATGCAGACTTGAGCGCCATGGACTTCATGTAAGCAAAGGTAGTGTGCCAGAGCTCTAGCTGAGCGTCAAGCAAGGCTTGGTTATTATTAGTGCTTGTGGTGAGCGCCATGTTGCTGTTGTGCTACTGCACGCCGTGTACTGAATTGATTTGTGTGGAATTGAGGGTTAGAACTCTCTCTCTATATAGACGCGCGTGCAGTGTACAACGAACAGATGAAGTGAACATGCGATGTGCACTTTAGTTTAATCACAGAGTATTAACTCCTTTCTTTTAATTTAACTACTAATATAGAAACATTATTTGCATGTGTTAAACGCGTTGGCCCGCAGAACGGTTCCTCTAGCAGCGATGGCGATTGTGTCGGTGCTGAGCACTGAGCACCTGTTAACGTGCGGACAAGGGAATCAAGTGGACGCGAGAACCCATCACTCACGTGAATACGTGATGGCCAGTTGGCCACCCATGTATTCTATAATTATCTAACAGTACTTACTCCCTCCTTTTCAAATTATTTGACGTTTTGGCTGTTGTAGATATACTTTGGAGAATCACTCATCCCTGGAAAAAACTGTTTGCAGAGTTCCCGTGGGATTTAGCAGAGAATCACCTTTGAGAGCTTAGAAAAATGAGATTACTGGTCGTAATTCTCTATTGATATTGTGAAGTGATTCTCTACAATGAACTAAGAGACTGAGAGCTAAAAAAGTAGCTTCTCCTAATTCTACAAAGTGATTCTCCTTTCGGCTCTGAGCAAAATTAATGCATATTCAGGTGCCGACCCCCCCCCCCCCCCCCCCACACTTTCAAAAAAACATCTACAAAGTGATTCTCCATTACGATTTTAAGAGTTTATCTAAAAAATCAAAGAGAATCACTTTCAGCCACATAATTACTTCTATGCCATAAGTAGTTACAATGTACTCCTTGCAGCCACGTAATTACTTATATGCCATAAGTAGTTACAAGTACTCCTATGATCCTATCCTCCAACACGATGCGGATCTGCTCTCGTAACTCCCCACGTGACTCGTGATTGTAGCACCGCCGCCGCTCTCCGCCTCTATCGTTTTTAATAAGTTTTTCTAGTAGATCGAGTCATTAGGCTCAGGGTCTCTCTATGCTAAGTTTTTTAGTTTTGGAGATTTATCTCCTCCTCCTCCTCTTCACGCGACGACGAGAGGGCAGGGTGGAATTGTTTTCTTCATGACGGCTCTGTTGAAGATGTGGTGACAACTACGGCGTCAACATCTTCACCGGTATGACGATATGGAGACTTTTATTTTCGGACGACGACATCAAGACGGAGATGGTGTCGCCGCCATAGAATAATTTTCTCTGATCTCTTCTCCGTTTTATTGTGGTTAGATCTGGACACGATGAAGGACTAGGGAGAATAAATTTCAGATCAGTCTTCCTCATTCTTTGGTGGCAGAAAGAAGAAGGAAGACACCAGAAAGAAGTTTCTCAATTCCGTCTACATGAATGTTGGCCATCGTTCGTTGGGCATCTGTTCTTAGGCCTTTTGCTGAGTCTTTGCCTGTGCGGTCATCCATACTGTAAAGTGTCGTACATGTTTGGTTTTGAGATCTTGAACTATTTACAGCGTGGGTATAATTTAGATGAAAATCAGTTTATGGATATTTGTGTAATCTAGAATGCTCGTAACGTGTTGATGTACCCGGCTATTATTTAATATAATTCTTTTTTCCTTGAGAAAAAAATGTCACCGGCCGTATTATCTTGAGAGGATTTTTTTTTCACAGGTAGATCTCACCGTATCATGTACTGGATCTTTGCTACAGAAGTCACTATCGGGACCGGAATTTCTCGCTAATTTTTTATAATTTGATCTTTTTTTAAGAAAATTTACGTTTGGTTCTTTGAGACGTAAACTCATCTTTTGACCCTAAGGGTCGGCACCAGGACTCATGACGTTGAGGTAACACGTCTCGACGTCACAGATTTTAACTTCGAGATGTCTGATCGAGCATAATAGAACATTCTAGGTGACGTTAATGTAGCCGTTACCTCAGCGTCAGAATATGGCGCTATTGTCTCTGCTTTACCGTGCACCGAGAACACACGCTGCCGTGTGCCCACCCGTGGCCGTGCACCGTCCTACTCCAGTAACTGTGCGCCTTGCGACGTGCGATGGGACGGTGCTGTCTCTGGCAATGCGTTGATATGGATTCAGTGCGGCTCCATCACGAGGGCCCCGTGCCGAGTCGTGCGCCGTGTGTGTGCAGATCTTCTGCCTGCTGGTATGGTGAGTCACAATCAGAGCTGATCCCGTCGTCGTCCGTGACATCATTATTAGGGGTTGATTATGTGCGTGCAACATGTGTGGAAAGCTCATCAAGCTGCTGTCTGAACCATCAACTGATGTGCAAAAAAAAAAAAAAAACTGATGAGTGCAAAAATAAGTCACAAAACATTTTCCCCCTTCCGTTACATTCTCTTCCATTTGATTGCACAAGTAGCAACAATAAAACCCATCAAGCTGCTGTCTGAACCAAAGAATAGATGACTAAACTTGCCACGGCCATACGGTTTATTATTACCGATAAGCACGAGATTATACTGGCAATGTGAAGCTGATGGAATATATAGCCACCACACCGCACCATATAGTCGTTGGCCGGCACATGCATATGTGTGGAAGCAACAAGCAAGCAACGGCCAAGCACTTAGGAGGATCGAAATCGCTGTCAGAATAACACGGCGCAACGCGAGTCGTCGTTAATTAATTAATTTATATATATATATACAACAGATTAACCTCACATGCAGCGCTTCCACACACATATATACAACAGATTAACCTCACATGCAGCGCTTCCACACATGTTGCACGCACATAATCAGCCCCTAATAATGATGTCACGGACGACAACGGGATCAGCCCCTGATTGTGACTCACCATACCAGCAGGCAGAAGACCCGCACACACGCGGCGCACGACTCGGCACGGGGCCCTCGTGATGGAGCCGCACTGAATCCATATCAACACATCGCCAGAGACAGCACCGTCCCATCGCACGTCGCAAGGCGCGTAGCTACTAAAGTAGGACGGCACACGGCAGCGGGCGGGCACACGACAGTGTGTGTTCTCGGTGCACGGTAGAGCAGAGACAGTAACGGCATTGCCGCGCGCGCCCGAGGTCCGCGTGACAGATCTTGGCGCTGACCTCGATGTTATGTATTCTTGCGTCGAGATATCAGCAATGTTAATGTTATCTAGGATGTTCTATTATGCTCGGCCAAGCACTTCGGAGTCAAGATCTGTGACGCCGAGACGTGTTACCTCGGCGCTATGAGTCCTGGCGCCGACCCCAAGGATCCAAAGATGAGTTTACGTCTCTCAGGAAGCCAAAGGTAAATTTTTTTTAAAAAAGACCAAATTATAAAAAATTAGAGAATTTCTCATCCAGTGTTATTAAGCCGACAGACATTTAAGAAACTCCTGACACACGGAGATATGATTGGCCAGCACTGAAAAGCCTGTAGACTTATCTGGCCACCACTGATAAGCCTACAACTGCCGAACTTTATTTTGGATTAAAGATCCACGTGAAAAACTGAAAATCATGGCAGCAAATAAGCCACGTACTTGTGTTACCAACACACCACGTTCCTTTTTTTTTTTTTTTTGCAAATATGTGCATTGCGTATATCTCATTAAAGAGGGTAACTCACCACGTTCATGGTAGACCTTAGCAGCCAATGCAAGTTCTCGAAACATTGGGATCAACTTTTAAAACCTATGGTACGAAGAGAGTATACCTATACCTATCTTTTTGTATTGTTCCGGTAAAAAATCCAAGGTCTATCGAGTATAATCGGAACAAGGTTCCCCTAAACCAGAAACAATAATGCTTGTGTTCGTGCGTTCGGACGCATCAGACGCTGAGCGGACCCACAAGTAAAGCTCTCACAAGCGAGCTCAAATGCCTTCCTCCTCAAGCTTACTTTATTATTTCTCTCCTACCATATCCTCTCATCTCACTTTTCCACTACGGCCAACCCTCGTTGTACGGCGTCGCTGATGGCTAAGGCATACACACTGCCGTTCGGTGCCGCTGAGCGATTTCTTGGCTTCCCGCGCTGCAAGTTGTGGCTGCTTTCGCAGCTGGTGTGGCCGAGTGAGCTCCGCTCCGCCCCCACCCATGGTTGTACGCACTAGAGCTCCACTCAATGCACCTCGATCGAGCTCGTCACCGTCGATGGCTTCCACGTTGACCGGTTCGACCATACGCAGTTCGTGCCATGGCTCCAGGACCCATGGCCGCGTCGTGCACGTGTGGCGCTCCCGCTCTTGCCACCACCGTCTCTGCTCACCTGGTGGCGCTCCCACTCCTGCCACCGAGTTGTCCACGTTGATGTGGTGTGGTCCACGGCGACTCCTCTGGCGCGGCGTTCTCCATCGCACCTAGCTGTCCGGCTGCCGCCATCCTCCCTCTCCACCCGAGCGTCGCTTGCTGGCTACCGCAGTTCCCCACTAGGTAGGCCATGGCTGCCGACGATATCGTGTTTCAAGTGTTTTAGACGTATACTTTCAAGTGTTTCATTTGGGTGTTGCGAATGTTGCAATGGCTATATATGCATGTTGCAAACGTATGTTTCATATTACAAGCAAATGTTTCAGGTGTTTCAAACGTATATTTTAAGTGTTTCATCTGGATGTTGTAGAAGTAGATTGAGATATTGCATAACATGCATGTTGCAAGCGTATGTTTTTAAGTGTTTCATACGTATGTTGCAGGCGTTTTATTTGGATGTTGCATATACTTGCAATGGCTTTTCAAGTGTTTTGCAAGTGTTTCAAACGCATGTTTTAGGTGTTTCGGCTATTTCGGGCGTATGTTGTAAGTGTTTTATCTGGATGTTGCAAAAGTAGATTAGTGTTGCACATATTGCAATGGGATTCACCTGTCACTAGGGCACCGTGTGGGTCACCGTGATGCATCTCTGGCACGCATCCACAGGCAGGCGCGGGCGTGAAATGAAGCAGGCGTGGGCGGGCCCTACGTACTCGCGAAAGCGGAGCCAGCGTGGCGCGGTAAATGGAGCAGCGTTAGTGGCATGGGAAACGGAGCAGCGCGGGGTGGTCTGCGCCTGTGTGAGCAAATCCGGCGTATGCGCGGGCTGGGACTGGGAGCAGCGTCTGGACGTGTCCTGCGGCCGGGTGCTAGCTGCCTCGAATGTGAAACATGTTCTATTCTGGTACTGCATTTTGAGGTAACCAATTTAAACTTGTTCCATTGTATATCATTACATTTTCATCTAGCACCTACATAGTATTTACAAAAATAAAATATGTGATATAATCTAATCGCATGGCGAAAACGAGGAAGTTGCACTACTATCAGCATCCTAAACTTCTAGTTTAGATTCCCCCACTTTGTACATTTCCGCTACGTTTGGAAATTATCATGATGTTTTCATTCCTCATTTGGCAACGAAGTTCCGGAAACATACAATGAGGGCATGCGCCTCCTAAGGGCTCGTTCGGTTGTCTAGAAATCATTCCATGGAACGATTCTCAACTGGAATATTTGGCTAATTTGTATAAAAATTGATTAGATGGAATGGTTCCTAGCCTCAATCCAGCATAACCGAACGAGCCCTAAGGGGTACGCTAAGGTGTAGACCTGGATTGAGGGAACAACTAGAACCGTCGTTGTTAAGCCAACAGACCGACGAGCTCACTGAAGTGTAAATACCCTGTAAGTTGTAACCTTCTTGTTTTGCTGGTGGAAACAACAAACAGAGTGACTATGATCATGCTCTGTTCCATTGCATTAGGGCTGCAAGATAGCACATACATAGGTGGCGATTGCAGAGAGCAGAAGTACCAGTAGACAATGGAAGATATATAGCACACAACGGGTTGAATCAAACGAAGAAAAACAAGTACGACATGTGCCTTGATATATAGAACACAATGGTCTTTAGAAATCAGAAATAAAAATAATAATATGGAGTACCACACATTTAGTTGGGATACAAATCCACACGAACATCATGCACGCCAACAGCCAACTGAACCACTTGTGAATTGTGATCATCATATCAGACGTTTTGTTCAAGGGTAAACCTCGATGATCGATCGGACACCTAGAACTGGTGTTATTTTGTAGTCGCTGAATCCAGCTTCCAAGAAGATTTTCTTCCACTCCTGCTCATCTCGCTCCATGCCATTGACGACCATGATATATAGGTCGAACAAGTCTTGCATCTCTCTGTGCCTCGAGTCCGATTGTCCTGCCCCAACCACAATATCTATGATTATCACCTTCCCCCCTTCTTCTCTTGGAGGAATAGCCTTCCTGCAGTTTTTCAGTATCTTGACACACTCCTCGTGGCCCCAGTCATGCAGAACCCACTGAAACGTAACAAATATATGTTTTTTTATCGAGTGTCAGAAAATAAACATTGATCAAATATATGTATTAGTAAGCATTGATCAAATCTCGACTCCTTCCGCATGGCCGGGTTAGGTAAGATTTTGAGGATTTTGGCACTTAATTTTTACATGCACACGGACTAATTCAATCACCAAGAAAGCTAAGGGTACCACTCTGACAGCTTATTTAAAAGCAAATGGTTTCTTTTGTATATAAAAAAATAATGATAGGTTAGCTGCTTCCTCCAGATTGGAATATATATGCACTACAACCATTTAAATCTTAATCGTAAGTTTCTGACACATGAAATTACTTTATATAAGAAAATTGGTGTGACTAGATATGCATACGCATGTGCCTTAGCTTGGAAAGTAGTATCATTATCAATATATTACTTTAAAAAAAATCTGGTTCGATATTCTTCCAATGGATTGCATTCAGCTCTCAAGAATGCAATGGATTGTATTCATCTCTCAAGAAGAAAAGAATGCAATGGATTGTATTCATCTCTCAAGAAGAAAAGATTCGCACCCACCAAGGTAAGCTCCCTAGTTTCTTAGAAATTTTCAACCAGCGACTAATATATTAAAATATTTCCTGTATTCCAAATTATAAACCGCTAAGTCTAGAAAAACCAAAACAACTTATAAATTGGAACTGCAGAAATACTTCCAGTTACAAGTACAACGTACAAACAATGCAACAGGAGATGGCTTGCCTTCAGGAACATGGCATTTGCCGGTGGTACAGACTCAAACATGTCGCCACCTATGTAATGCACTTGAATGTCACTGGGAGCCTTGCTGACGACGTGGTCGAGCTCTAGCACGCTGCATTTCACACTCGGGAAGGCCACTGAGATAGCTTGCGCAGCCGCGCCGAGCCCTCCACCGATGTCGACCAGGGAGCTTATCCCTTGGAAGACATGTGCACACTCCTTGATGGCAATGTCCATGATGAAGTGGCTGTCCGAGAGCATCCCGTCGTTGATGAGCGTGTCGAAGGCTGCGTCACCGCTGGCGTGCTCCCACAAGGTCTGGCTGTGCGTCTACTGGAAGATGCACGGGCCCGGCAGCTCGCGCTGGACTGGAACCATTTGCCGAGCTCGAAGAAGGGCGTGACGCGAGGTCGAGGAAGGAAGACACGAAGACGGTGCCGAGCACCATGTTCAGAAAGGGACTCACATTCGACGCCGAGCCGCCCAAGAATCGAGACGCCAGCGTGAGCTCGTAGACAGGCTCGCCGCCGTCGGCGGCGTTGGTCGTCGTCGAGTGCGGCTGGACGACGACGACGAAGACGGCGGTCTGAGTGAGCACGCGCATGAGGCGTCGCAGACATGGTATCTTGGACGGGTGGAGCGTGACATTGGTGACTATCCGTGGGACGTTGGCTTACTGGATCTCCGGCTCGAGTGAGTCGACTATTCATCATTGTTGTCGACCACAACTATCGTTGTCCGACCACACACTATGGCTAGAGGTAGAAGAAAGGAAGGAGAACAGAGCACACACACAGCACAAGCATTAGCGTTGGTGAGAACTCTGCAGAGGATATGATAAAACTGAACTCGCTCTCTTTACTGAGTTACAGTGGTAAATTATATATACAACTCTACCTATCTAATCATAGTACATAGACATGTCAAACCATCATGCTGCTACAGTAACTAGATGTGACAGCAGGACTGACTTCAGACCCTGCCCTTCTGTGGCTATAGTGCGGCAGATGTGCCGTTTGACGCCTGTCCCTGCAGCGGCTACAGTACCACAGCAGGGAGCCTTTTCGGCGTTGCCTTCCCCTGCCATGCGTTTACACCAGGAAGCAGCAGATTACTTAACAATTCTTTTCTTAATCCTGCTGCTAACCCTAGAACCCCTTCCATGCCGATCATCTTCTTCAGCTCCGTGAGTCAAAAACGGCCGAGCGGCTTGGTGAGAACGTCCGCAAGTTGCCGACTAGTTTCGACGAACTCGATAACGATCCACCCTCCATCGACACAGTCCCTGAGAAAATGAAACTTGACGTCGATGTTCTTGCTCCAGTCATGGAGAACCAGATTCTTCACGAGGACGATGGCGAGTTGGTTGTCCACCATCAGTGCTGGTGGGTGAGCTTCCACGCCGATCAGCTCGCCCAGCAGCCGGCGCAGCCACACATCTTGGCACGCCGTTGTGGCCACCGCCACGTACTCTGCCTAGCATATGGACAGCGCCACCACCTTCTGTTTCAACGACACCCATAAGATTGGAGCCGGCCCGAGGAAGACGATCACGCTAGAGGTGCTCCGCCGTCCGTCGATGTCCCCCGCCATGTCTACATCGCTGAATACAGTGAGTTGCAGCTCACTTCCGCCGGTCTTGGGAAAGACGATTCCCTGATTCACCGTTCCCTTGACGTAGCGTAGCAGCCGCTTCACCGCAACCCAATGATCCTCTTGGGGATCCTCCATGAAACGGCTAGCGTAGCCCACAGCGAACGCAATGTTCGGCCTCGTGTGGACTAGGTAGCGTAGACTGCCGACAATGCACCGGTAGAGTGTTGCATCTACCTTCGCCGCGGTACTGGCCTTCATTAGCTTCAGCCGCTCCTCCATCGGAGTCACGCATGGCTTGCACTTAGCCATGCCGCTCCGCTCCAACAGCTTTGCGGCATACATGCTCTGACCGAGCGTGAGCACCTCCTTCCCCTGTCTCACCTTAATGCCAAGGTAGTAGGAGAGCGCGCTGAGATCGCTCATTCGAAAACGAGCCGCCATCTCATGCTTGAAGCTATCGATGTCCTCCGCACGCGCGCCGGTGATGATCAAGTCGTCCACATACACGTCGACGATGAGCTCCTCCTTTCCCCGTCGTCGCGTGTAGAGCGCGTGCTCAATTGCGCACCTCACGAACCTAAGCTCATCCAGCATGGCGTCAAGTTTGGTGTTCCATGCTCGTGGGGCTTGCAGCAGCCTGTAGAGCGCCTTGCGCAGTCGGAGCACCCCATGCTCCACTCCCTTGACGGCGAAACACGGAGGTTGTCTAACGAAGACTGTCTCCGCTAGCTAGCCGTTGAGGAAGGCCGATTTTACGTCTAGGTGATGAACGCGTCAGTCCTTTGCTGCTGCCAAAGCTAGTAGCAGTCGGACAGACTCCATACGCGCTACCGGTGCAAAGACTTCCTCGAAGTCGATGCCCTCACGCTGAACAAAGCCTCAGACGACGAGTCACACCTTGTGCTTGACAATGACGCCTTGCTCGTCCTGCTTGACCTTGTATACCCACTTCAGGCCGACCGGACAGCATCCTAGAGGTGGATCGACAAACTCTCAAGTCTCGTTTTTCTCGATCGCCTTCATCTCCTCCAGCATCGTCCGTCGCCAATGTGCATCGCGCTCGGCCAGCGCGAACGTGGGTGGTTCCTCTGCACTAACGAGAAGCAGCTCTGGGTTATTGAGCAGCCGACTCGCCAGGCCTAAGGGCTTTATGCAACCGATGATGTCATTCAGCCTACGGAACCGCACCTTCTCACCTTCGTGGAAGGCATCCACGAACTCAGTGATGTCAGTTAGAGGTGAGGCAAACTCGATCGGTGTCGATGGAGTTCTCTGTTCCGCTGGAGTGCTCGACACATCACTTGGAGTGCTCGGCATCTCTCTCGGAGTGCTCGGCTCTGTTGCTAGAGTGCTCGGCACCTCCTCTCTAGCGTCTCCACTCCCGTGGATGACTAAGTGCTCGACGACGAAGGTGCTGGTGAAGCCGCCAGCTTCCCCCATGCTTGAACTATTTCGGTCCCAGGCAACCTTCTCATCGAACATGATGTCGCATGAGACAACCACCTTGCCTCCACATGGGTGTTGACACCGTTTTTTGCACATGTCAAAATGATCAGAGTGGGCTAATCGGCAGGAGGAAAGTTACTGTACACGCTGACAGCCGATGAAAATTAGCTTGTAAAGATGGTTGCCGATGAATGGTGGTGATCGATGGAAAGGTTGATTTAGACTCGAGCGTTGCCGATAAGGTTGGAGATGTTATTGTCGATGCCGATGAAGGAAGGCTTGAAAACTACTGCCGATGAAACAGGAAGTATGCCGATAGAAAGGAGGTCGGTGAGAATTCCATCGTAATTGAGGCGGACAGGGAAATAGATAGGAGTTGATTTCCTTTTCTATATTTGTTAGAGTATGATTCATGTAATAGTCACGTGTTTCCTTAGATATGGACTTGGTGTCCTAGTCGTATTTGGTTATGTCTCTTTAGATCAGGGTATAAATATAGATTAAGGGGCAATGTAATATATATCAATCAATATCAAAACCAATTTTTACTCATATTTGCATCTACTTACTTTTCGGCGACTTCGTCAATTTGCATATTTTTCCTTTTTACGAGTTCTCATTGATTCGGTGAGTTGCATCGCTTCAGTGCGACCTTCGGCGATTCTCGAGTTCCGTGTGAGTACCTCTTGGCCGTGACTTCCGGGCGTATCGCTGTTGTCAGGACCAAAGTGCTCGTATCTTCATCCTTGTCGATTAACAGGTCAAATCGACTGGCACGCTTTGGATATCGATTCGGGTATTAGCCCTTTGTGTTTGCAGATCCACTTTTGCATCAACACATCTTTTGGCACGCCCGGTGGGACAAATCAATCCGATCAATATGTTCAATCCCGAGATCGATTCAGGGAACATTATCGCGGTATCAGAAGAAGATCTTAAGGAAGAGCAGAGGCAGGCTATGGAAAAGGCTGTAGAAGAATACAGGCAGCTTTGTCTGAAATTGTTTAGCCTGAACAAGAGTGGACAAGTCATCCAGAAGCAAGATTTGCCGTTGCCTCGGCAGGTTACCTTTGACTCCAATCCTGGTAAACTTCAAGAGATGGTTAATTCTGCAGTAAATCATACTTTGATTAATCATTCCAATGTGCTGTCCAATACTGTTCATAATGCTATGGTTCAAACTCTCAAAGAAGGACAAGCGTCGCCGCATTACGTTGGGCCTGCCTATCACCAACCAGAGCCGGCATCTGTCAATACTCCATCGGCTCCCTCGGCCGTTGTGGGTACAGAAGTTACTTCTCCTCCAATATCGGCAGGGTTACCTAATATTCAATCTACACCGATACGATCAGATCCAGTACTACCAGGAGGACGAGTTCAGCTTAATACAGATCTATCGGCATCAGCTATGTCAGGCCCTGTGTCTCAGAATAGCCAGATTCCTGCTAATTGGTGGGGATATGGTATGCCTCCGGAGTCATCTGCTTTTAATCCTGGGTTACCTCAAGTGTTTGATGCAGTAGGAAAAGCTCCTATACCATCGGCTGTTTCGCTGATGGCTCAAGTGCCTCAATATGCCACAGCAACTACTGTGCAACCAACTCCAGGAGGTTTCCAGATGCCTTTAGTTCAAACACCCAATTCAAGTCCATCGGCAAGCTTACTGCCGATGCAGCAGAAAGCCCCTGCTATGAGTCAAACTGGGGTTCAGTTTATGCCTCAAGCTGGTTATAATTATCCAACAATGTCAGTAAATTACCAGCCATCGGTAAGTTTTGTACCGATGAGTTCTAATAATGGTTGGTCAGGACAGTTACCTGTTCAACATACAGTTCAGCAAAATCAGCAGGTTGCAGGGATTCAACAAGGTCATATGCAAGCTGGTTTCCAGAATCAAGCATCGGCAGCTCAGCCGATGAATCCTTTCCAGCAGGTTAATGGACCACAAGTAATGGTAAATATGCCGATTGCTGGAGATCATGGGCCACAAAGATATATGGAGGGATATCAGCAGGTACCTCCTGTAGAAATTCAGCCAGTTCGTCAGCAGGAGGCTGATGCTTTTTGGGCCGATAAGATAGCATAAATTATGAAGGATCAGTTTGGGATAAAGCCCAAGGTCAATACTTATTCTTATCGGACTCCGTACCCTCTTGCATATGATTTAATTCCTCTCCCAAATCGGTACAAGGTACCAGATTTCACTAAATTCTCTGGGCAAGATGATACATCAACAATGGAACACGTCAATCGCTTCATTATTCAATGTGGAGAGGCAGCTAGCAGAGATGAATTAAGAGTTCGATTATTTTCATCATCTTTGTCTAGATCGGCATTTACATGGTTCATTTCATTACCACCAAATTCTATTATTACTTGGGCTGATCTAGAAAAACAATTTCATAAGTATTTCTTTGCTGGAATCTATGAAAAGAAGCTTACCGATTTAGTAAAATTGAGACAGCGTAATGATGAATCGGTAGAAAGCTTTGTGCAAAGGCTACGAGATGTAAAAAATAAGTGCTACAGCCTGGTGCTAGATGATCGGCAGCTTGCCGATCTGGCTTTTCAAGGGTTATTGCCACATCTTAAAGACAGATATGCTTCTCAGGAGTTTGAAAGCCTCAGTCATCTTGTGCAAAGGATCTCTGATCAAGATACAAGGGTTTTTAAACCTAAAAAGAATTGGAGTAAAAAAGTATCATTTGTTGAAGAAGTAGGAGATTCTGATTCTGATAAAGAACCAGCTATCGGCTTAGCTGAGTGGGTTAAGAATAAAAAGCCGATATCTTGTCCCTTTGGTCAGAAAGAGCAAGAAAAGTTTACCTCTGATATCACCAAGGCCGATAAGATATTTGATCTTCTGCTTCAAGAGGGCCAAATTAAGCTGTCACCTAATCATGTGATCCCATCGGCAAAAGAGTTGAAGAAGATCTTGTACTGTAAATGGCACAATGCAACTTCACATAGTACAAATGAGTGCAAGGTGTTCAGGCAACAGTTACAATCGGCTATTGAATCTGGGAGAATTAAGTTTGGTACTTTCAAGGCCCAGAAGCCAATGAAAATTGATCAACACCCTTTTCCAGCAAATATGTTGGAGGCCAAAGGGAAGACCAAGGTATTGACGTCAGAGGCTGCTGAGAAAAACGCATCAGTGGATCCCCAACATCGGATAACTACCGATGATGCAAAAAGTAAGGGTTTGCTGGGAGAAAGCAGTAGTTCCAAAAACCCTCCTCGACCTGGCATTGTGATTACCCATCGAAGGCAGCAGGAGGGTTGGCATCAGCGTAAGGACCGATATCGACAACAGCAAGAAGAGAGACGTCGGGAAGAATGGTATCGGCATAAAGATCATTGGAGGTGCCCGTTTTTCATCCATTGCTGGGAAGAAGGTATTAAATTGCCAACTGTTGAAAATTGCCCTGAGTGTAATGGTTATTATGGGGTCAATCGGTCAGAAAGGAGGTTTCAACCTGGTAATTAGGGTTTATTTATCAATGAGCCGATCAGAGACAGAGCATCAGTGCATGATCGGCTTGGGGGCAGACTTAGTATACATGAGAGGCTTGATAAACGCGCTGGATATTTTCTAAGGAATCAAGAGGAGCTTGAGGAGATGGCAAACGCAAGAGTTCCCGATGAAGAAATATTCTACAGGGCCCCTAATATACGCCGTGTAGAATCAACTGGGACCTGTTATCAACCGGTTTGGAAAACCAAGTTTCCTCGATGGTGCTCGGAGGATCTGATAAAGACACAGAAAAGGAGGATGCAACATGAGCATCAGGAGGATTTATACCGAGAGGAAAATTCCTCCAATGAGAGGTCTAGTCATCAGCAATGGCAGGTAAAACATAAAAATAAGGGTCCATCGGCAGATGTTAATATGGTATTCATATTGCCGATGGAGTTTTTGGCACTATCTGATAATGAGGAAGAAGTTGTTCTCTCTGATCAAGTAGCTCAGTTGACACTAGATCCAATGATGGTTATTTTTGAGAAACCTACCGATGACGAGAGACAGCATCTTAAGGCTTTGTTTGTGAAAGGCAGAGTTGATGGGTAGCCTGTATCTAAGATACTTATCGATGGAGGGGCTGCGATTAATATTATGCCTTATGTGATGTATCAGAAACTTGGTAAGGGAGATCAAGACTTGACCAAAACCGATATGATGCTAAAGGATTTTGAAGGCAATGTGTCACCGGCTAAAGGGGCAGTATGCGTTGAATTGACCATCGGTAGCAAAACCTTGCCGATGACGTTCTTTGTTATTAATGACAAGGGTGCATATAATCTGCTTCTAAGGAGGGATTGGATTCATGCTAATTGTTGTGTTCCTTCTATAATGCATCAATGCCTCGTACAGTGGATTGGGGATAAGATTGAGTTTGTCCCTGGTGATTCTTCTTATATCATCGCATCGGCAGAATCAGATACTTATGAGCGAACTAAATGCATATCAGGAGAAGTTTGAGAAAAAGAGTTCCTTAGAGTTGCTAATTATGAAATTCCACCGATCCAAGCAGTCGGTTCCAAAGAAGAGTTTTAATGGATAGGTTTGCCGATGATGGAAAATTAGGTCAAGGGTTCACATCGGTAGATGATTTAGTAGAAGTAGATATTGGTGATGGCGATAGGCCAAGACCTACTTTTATTAGTGCTAAGTTAGATTCCAAGTGTAAGCAGCAAATAACTGATTTGTTAAAAGAGTATAAAGATTATTTTGCTTGGGATTATACTGAGATGCCTGAATTAAACCGATCGATAGTTGAACATCGGTTACCTATCAAATCTAGATTTTGGCCACATCAGCAGCTAGCGCGCCGATGCAACCCTAATATACTTCCTGACATTAAGGCCGAAATAACTAAATTAATTGAGGCAAAGTTTATTCGGCAGTGTCGATATGCAGAGTGGATCTCTAATGTGGTTCATGTTTATAAGAAAAATGGAAAACTTCATGTTTGTATTGATTTCAGGAATCTCAACAAAGCCACACCGATGGATGGCTATCCAATGCCGATTGCTGATTTGTTGATTGATGCTGCAGCCGGACATCAAATTATCAGCTTCATGGATGGTAATGCAGGTTACAATCAAATATTCATGGCTGAAGAAGATATTCCCAAGACTGTTTTCAGATGTCCAGGTCATGTAGGGTTGTTTGAGTGGATAGTCATGACGTTTAATTTGAAAAATGCCGGCGCTACTTATCAAAGAGCTATGAACTTTATTTTTCATGAATACATCGGCACATTAGTGGAGATCTACATTGATGATGTAGTGATTAAGTCTGGAGATATCACAAAACATCTAGCCGATCTACGAAAGATACTGAAGTGCACAAGGAAGAATGGATTGAAGATGAATCCTAATAAATGTGCATTTGGTGTATCGGCAGGTCAATTCTTGGGTTTTATGGTGCATCAGCGGGGCATCAAAATCAGTAGGAAGTCTATTGATGCAATTAACAAGGTGGTTGCTCCTGCCAATAAAACTAAATGGTAATCTTTGATCGGTAAGATTAATTTCATTAGAAGATTCATATCTAATCTGTCGGGTAAGATCAAGGCTTTCAATTCATTACTTAAATTGAAAGCCGATCAGGAATTTGTATGGGGAGCTGAGCAGCAGTTAGCCCTAGATGAAATTAAGAAATATTTAACAAATCCTCCAGTGCTAGTTCCACATCAACACGAGAAACCTTTCAGGTTGTATTTGTCAACTGATGATACCGTTATCAGTTCAGCTCTTATTCAAGAATTTGAAGGGAAAGAACGTGTTATTTATTATTTGAGCAGAAGATTAGTGGATGCTGAGACAAGGTATTTGGCCATCGAAAAATTATGTCTGTGTTTATACTTTTCTTGTGTCAAATTAAGACATTATTTATTATCTGCCGAATGTACGGTCATATGCAAAGACGACATAGTCAAGTATATGCTGTCGATGCCGATATTAAGTGGTAGAATCGGCAAGTGGATTTTAGCATTATCAGAATTTGAATTACGTTACGAATCGACTAAGGCAGTTAAGGGGCAAGTTATGGCTGATTTTATCACTCAGCATTGTAATACAGTGGACTCTCTAGAGGTTGCTCCTTGGACACTTTTCTTCGATGGGTCCACATGTGGTGAAGGAGCAGGTATCGGCATTGTGTTGATTTCACCTCAAGGAAGGAAGTATGAGTTTTCATTGCCAATTATTGCTACATCGACAAACAATCAGGCTGAATATCAAGCCTTGATAAAAGGGTTAGAATTGCTGAAGGAGATACATGCCGATGCTGTTGAAATCTTTGGTGATTGTATGCTAGTTATAAATCAATTGGCTGGGATTTATGAATGCCGAAGTGAAGTTTTAATTTCGTATTATGAAAGATGTTTGCAATTGTTGAAAGGGTTTAGAGATTTTTGTCTTGAACATATTTCTTGACTGCATAATGAGGAGGCTAATCGACTAGCTCAGCATGCTTCAGGGTATCAACCTATTCAGGAAGTGCTAACATCGGCAATCGATACCGATGACTGGAGAAAGAAGATTGTCGATTATTTAAAGGATCCATATAAAAAGGTTGAAAGACGTATAAGGTTCCAAGCTACCAAATATGTGCTCCTTGATGATGAATTATATTATCGAACTATAGATGGAGTTTTACTCAGATGTGTTAGCAGTGATGAATCGAAAAGTTTGATGGGTGAAATTCATGAAGGAGTGTGTGGAGCGCATCAATCGGCTTTCAAGATGAAGTGGATGATCAGATGGAATGGATACTATTGGCTGACTATTCTTGAAGATTGTTTTAAATATTTTAAAGGATGTTAGGGGTGTCAAAAGTTTGGTAATATTCAAAGAGCGCCTGCATCGGCTATGAACCCTATAATTAAACCTTGGCCGTTCCGGGGATGGGCTATCGATCTCATCGGTCAGATTTATCCGCCATCGAGCAAAGGACATAAATTTATTCTGGTTGCTACCGATTATTTCACAAAATAGGTTGAGGCAATTCCTTTAAAAAAGGTGACATCGGCTAATATGATCGATTTTGTGAAAGAGCATATTGTTTACCGATTTGGTATTCCTCAAACTATCACTACCGATCAGGGTACTATGTTTATATTGGGAGAATTTGATGAGTTTGTTGTAGGTATGGGAATTAAAGTTTTAAATTCTTCTCCATATTATGCTCAAGCTAATGGTCAGGCTGAGGCTTCTAACAAAGGGATCATCAAACTCATTAAGCGCAAAATTAAAGAAAATCCTAAGAGGTGGCATACAGTATTAAATGAAGCCTTGTGGTCATATCGGATGTCATGTCATGGTACAACCAAAGTAACGCCTTATCAGTTAGTATATGGACACGACGCAGTATTACCTTGGGAAATTAAAACTGGCTCTAGGCGAATACGTTCTCAAAATCAGCTGACAGCCGATGATTATGATACTCTTATGAAGGATGAGTTGGAAGATGTGGCGGGTCATCGGTTAAGGGCTTTCGTTAGCATCAAAGAAAATAAGAAAAGAGTAGCCAGATGGTATGACAAGAAGGTGAAGGTAAAGGAGTTTGCCGATGGAGATCTGGTCTGGAAATTAATTTTACCGATTGGGACTAAAAGTTCAAAGTTTGGAAAGTGGTCTCCTAATTGGGAAGGTCCATATCGGATAAATCAGTCTGTTCCTGGTAACGCATATATTCTAGAAACCCTCGAAGGGGTTGTGTTTCCTAGAGCATTAAATGGAAAATATTTAAAGAAATATTACCCTAGTATCTGGATGGATGCATAAAAGTGTAAGTGCCGATAACAGTCCTATCGGCTAAAATTATATAAGGATGTCAATGTCTCATAAAGTGCCGATGCAATAGACAAGATTTACAAGTTTAACAAGGATTGGATAGCCAATATCGCACGCAGGCGAATCTGGTCGGCTTCCTTCATTTCTTTGATGTCTTCATCGGCAGCACCCTCCATAGGCTTGAGTTTTTTCTTCATGGCCAAGGCTTTGTGAGCCTGGATGTCTCTTTCTTACTGAAGGGCCTTGATGGCATCGGGTAGCTGGCTTTCTTCTTGTTGGGTATGAGTTAAGGCTGCCTCGACTTCTTTTAATTCAGCCAATAGAGCCATCCTCTTTGCCGATAAATCTAAGATTTTCTGCTTAAGTTCAGCGCCCAAAGTCTGCAAGTTGCCGATGCCCTTGTGCTTCTCATCGGCAATTTGTTTTAGTTATAGCATCTCTTCTTTGAGTTGAGCCTGAGCTGCTCTATCGGTAATGCGTTGAGCAGCCCGTTGATATTGCAGTTGGTGGCTTTCTAAATGGGCTGCTGGGAAGAGTGCTTCTTCAACATCGGCAGGGACCTGGCCACGGATTGTTTTGAAAATTGCCTTTGCGGGGTCCGAGTCATCTACCAGTTGGGTGGTATCCTGCTGTAACAAGTCCAGGAGAGCTTCCAACTTGGACTTAATTTCTGCCGATATTGTTCCCAGTGCAAGGGAAGAACTTGTTTCCTCTCCATCATCGTCAAAAACGTCAATGGCAAAGGAAAATAGGTTGTTTGGGGAGTTTTGTTCCTGAGAAAAAGAAAAAGAGGTCAGTTAAGGATAAGTATAAATATTATAAATCGACTAGGTCAATCGGCTTACCTGTTTCAAGGCAATTTCCTGTACTTGGCTGGAGGAAGCAGCCTAGAGTATGCTGTGTGGAGGATCGGCTGAGCTTGCCGATGGGATATCCTCTGTGGTCTCATCGGTGGTTGGCCCTTGGGGTATGATGACCGATGGTATGTCCTGTACAGGAGGATTAACTGCTTGCTCAGTTGCATCGACTGATCCTGGCCGGCTTGCAGACATTGGGGCAGATGTGGGGATCAGCATGGACTTCTGTCGTTTTGGCTGTGCCTCGGCATCTGTTAAGGCTTTGCGCTTTGCTTGGGCCTCAGCAACGGTTGGCTGGGGGGCATCGACACTTGTTGGTTGTGGAGCTTGAACATCTGGTACGCTTGCCGATGTACCCATTTGTTGCTGCAAAACAAGTGTAAGGTATGATATTTAACAGATAAAATGTAAAATCAAAGGAATACCTCTGAAGATTTGTCAGAGGTAGTAGTGCTTGATGTCAGAGGAATTGCCGATGACGATCCAGCAGCGGCTCTTACACCCTGATGATTAATGTTAATACAGTTTGTGATCGGCATGAGTAGAAATAAATAGGGTTGTTACCTTGAATGCCTTGATCAGGGTTGTAGCAGCAGCCAATGGAGTGGCCCTAGCTGTAGCCAATTTGGACTTGGAGGTGATGGTCTTGGCACGGGTCTTCTGGTGAGTCAAAGCAGCTAAGGTGGGGGCGTTGTAGCCGATAGGTGATATCGGGGAAATAGGCCGAAGATCGAAGGGTTTTCCACTTTTGCTCATAGATGGTGCTGGGTTGTTAACCTGTCACGAGAAAGTTAGTTACCGATATATGAAAGGAAAAGGCAGAAGGGAGTTAAAAGAAACTTACTGCGTCATCGGGGATGGCGTATTCAGGGTCGATCATGTGCCGATATGTATGAGCAGATGTTGCAAACAGTTGTTCCCTCCACTCTCACCACCATTGCTTATATGATTCGGTGATGAAAGATGCTGGAGTCCAGATGGATATATCGACATCTGTAGTATCGGCATTGGGGGAGAGTCGCACTACCCTGCTCCAATCTGTTCCACAGGTGATTATTTCTCTGGGTTTGATCACATCGGTAAAACAAAGTTTGATTGGCAGTTGCCCAAAAGCCAATTGACGGGATACTGCCGATGGATTGTAAAATTTATACGTGATATTGGTGTTTTTCCCGCTACCGAATGTGTTTACTAGGATTGCCCTGGGAGTAATGATGGCCATCATGAGTTCATTATCCTGATTCAGAGTGTCATCGGCAAAGTTGAAAAGAAGGGGGAATCTGTTTTCTTCGTCAATATAAGGTACCCAGGCCCTATGATCACGAGAAAGACCATTGTAGAAGCTTTGGAAGAATCTGCCGATCTGGTCTTCATTGGCCTCTGTTCCAGGGAGGACAATTATGGCTTCGCCAAAATTGAGGGGTGAGCGTGTTGCCGATTCCTCATCCCCAAGCACGTGGTCTTCAGCAATTTCTCATGGGAATTATTGGGCAAAGAAGTCCCATTGCAAACGTTTGTGCATATGGGCATTCAGCCACATGTTGATAAACCACCACGGGCCTCCTAAGTTGCCGATGGGTTCGCCAAGCAAAAGTTTCTGAGACACTTGATGAAGAAGATGATAAGTGGAGCTCAGAAGGTATCGGCCAAGAGGGAACCTTACACCATTGGCCAAGAGTTCAGCCGCGGGGAGGAAGGCGTTGGTTGGTCCTACTGATCGACCATAGAAGATAAATTTTTCTAACCACATATTCAAGAATGTGGCATGTTCCTTCTGGTTAACTGTCCCGGTCCTTTGGCATTCTTTAATATATCCCGTCCAACCGCCGATGTTGCAGGTATTCACCCTATATTCAGATTTTCTGCCATAGATGGAGCCTTCATCGGCAGTTGAAATGTCCGAGCCAGTGAGCATGTAGACATCGGCAAGTGTGGGAGTAGCTGGGCCATGTCCAAACATAAAAGTGTTTGTTGTGTCTGACCAGAAGTAAGCAGCTGCAATCATCATTGACTCATTCTTTTGCATATCGGCAATGGATGGCCTAATGCATTGGTCTAGCTTCCGTTCTGCCCAGTGTACTTGCATCGACCTGTTGACCCTCAAGTACCAATCTTTCCACCCTTTGGTGGTTTTGGGCCAAGATTGGAATGTATCTTTCCATAAATTCAGAGAGAAATTTTGGGCTCTAAAAGGGATTCTGTTAACCTCTGCATTAATCAGATCAGTTGGATCTGGGTTGCCCATTGGTCCTAGGCATTGGAAATGCGGCTGATCGGTTGGAATAACTAATTTGTTACGAAGTTCCTAAGTTTAGAGGATCCAAAGAACAAAGAAAATGAGAAAAAAATACCAACTATATGAACTCGTAAAGACCAGAGGAATCGAGGTAAAAAGTAACGGAAGTGGAACGAACTGCAGGGACGTCGAAGTTGATTGCCATTATCTTGAGGTAGATGGGGGCACGAGCTGGAGACTCGAGGTTGATGCTGGAGAAAAGTTCTTGTTGGTTGAGGTCGCACAGTTGTTCGTCAGAGTCGCCGCCGGAAAGAGAGAATGCCAAAGATTGGAGTCTGAGGGTAGAAGACGAGCGTTCTGGAGAAATCTATTTATAAGCCGCTTGGAGTAGGGGTATTTTGGACTTATCTCTATGCCGCGCGCATGTGGGTCGAGGTGGTTCAGATGGATATGGTAACTGTTCGCACGATAATCAAGGGATTGTATAGATGATTTGATGGCAAGTAATCATGACTTGGAAAAGATCTCGGTACAGGATATTTTAATTCTGAAAATGGCGGTATTATTATGTTAGGATCTTGTCGATGGATTATTGTTTCGGTATCTTAACCATAATCAGGGCAAGAGTGGTTGAAAATTGTGCGATATTTACTGAGGTGCGTGAATCAGGACCAGATTTGATTAGATTTGATAACAGATCAAGTTTTGGCTTGGAGGATGAGTTACGGTAATTGGGCGAAGGCAAACGTTATCTGAAGTAAATTTCAGAGCATTAATGGTTTTATACTCCGAAATTAGGGGGCATGTGTTGACACCATTTTTTGCACGTGTCAAAATGATCAGAGTGGGCTAATCGACAGGAGGAAAGTTACTGTATACGCTGACAGCCGATGAAAATCAGCTTGTAAAGATGGTTGCCGATGAATGGTGGTGATCGATGGAAAGGTTGATTTAGACTCGGGCGTTGTCGATAAGGTTAGAGATGTTATTGTCGATGCCGATGAAGGAAGGCTTGAAAACTACTGCCGATGAAACAGGAAGTATGCCGATAGAAAGGAGGTCGGTGAGAATTCCATCGTAATTGAGGCGGACAGGGAAATAGATAGGAGTTGATTTCTTTTTCTATATTTATTAGATTATGATTCATGTAAGAGTCACGTGTTTCCTTAGATATGGACTTGGTGTCCTAGTCGTATTTGGTTATGTCTCTTTAGATCAGGGTATAAATATAGATTGAGGGGCAATGTAATATATATCAATCAATATCAAAACCAATTTTTACTCCTATTTGCATCTACTTACTTTTCGGCGACTTCGTCAATTTGTATATTTTTCCTTTTTACGAGTTCCCATTGATTCGGCGAGTCGCATCGCTTCAGTGCGACCTTCGGCGATTCTCGACTTCCGTGTGAGTACCTCTTGGCCGTGACTTCCGGGCGTATCGCTGTTGTCAGGACCAAAGTGCTCGTATCTTCATCCTTGTCGATTAACAGGTCAAATCGACTGGCACGCTTTGGATATCGATTCGGGTATTAGCCCTTTGTGTTTGCAGATCTATTTTTGCATCAACAATGGGTCGTAGAGCCGATATGCCTTGGTACCTTCCACGTAGCCTAGGAACACCATCGGTGTGCTCCTATCCTCTATCTTGGTGAGGACCAGCTTCGTCTTCCTGACGTGGCCGATGCAGCCGAATGTCCAAAGGAAGGACACGCTCGGCTTGCGCCCATACTAAGCTTCGAACGGCGTCACGCCCTTCACGGCCTTAGTGGGCGCATGGTTGAGGATGAACACCGCTTCACCCCAGAACCTTACCGCCATGCCCTTGGCCTTCATCATGGATCGAGCCATGCCGACCACCGTCTAGTTCCGCCGCTCCACCACGCCATTCTATTGTGGTGAGTACGACGTGGTGTGGTGTCGCACCACACCCTAATCCATGCAGTACACAGCGAACTCCACCGAAGTGAATTCGCCGCGCTGATCAGTCCGCAGCACACGCAACTTATTGCCGCTCTCCGCCTCCGTGCGCGCTTTGAACTTCTTGATCGCCGACGCCACCTCGTCCTTGCTCGTCAGAAGTTGCAGCCACATGTAGCGACTGCAATCATCCACGAGCAGGAGGAAGTACCGCCAACCACCGTTTGTGGCTGGCGTGATTGGCCCACAGAGATCACCATGGACGAGTTCGAGAGCATCCACCGCGCGATACTTGGCCTCCTCTGCTTCCCAATAAGGCCCCTATCACACAGCTCGCCTTTGTGCTCGATATGGGGCAACCCTTGGACCATCTTCTCCAGCCGACCAAGCATGTCAAAGCTAAGATGGCCAAACCGGGCATGCCACAGCCACGGCTCCTCCGTGTGCCGTGCTGCCAGGCACACTGGCTGCTCCACCTTCAAGTCAAGCAGGTATAGCCGGTTTCGGGACCTCTTCACCTTTGCAAGAAGGCATTGCTCTTGGTCCCTGATCCTGAGGACATCGTCCTTGATCAGTACCTCGCTACCGCGCTTATCTAGCTGGCCAATGTTGATGATGCTTGAACGCAGCTGTGGGATGTAATATATATCCATTAGCGTACGGTGCTCGCCGTTCTGGCACCTGAAGATGATGGTGCCACTCCCTTAGATAGCCACCCTTAAGCCGTCCCCAAACTTCACCGTGCCGGTCACATCGTCGTCGAGCTCGGAGAAGGCTGCCTTAGACCCCGTCATGTGGTTGCTGGCGCCGGAGTCCAAGTACCACCGCTGCTCTTGCTCGCCGCCCACACGTCTGAGGTAGACTTGGGCGCGCGGTTCGTCGAGGTAGATAGCTTCCAGAGCCTTCCCAGGCCCTTTCACCGTCTTCATCTCTCCCTTCTCCTTAGCCTCAACGTTATATAGTGCACAGAACGTCGCCATTAGGAGAGTGGCATCATCATCATCTTCAGCCTACGCCAAATGAGCCTCAACCTTCTTCTCCTGCTTGCGGTTTGGGCCCTCCTTTGCCCAATGGATCGTCTTTCCGCAGCGTCGATAGGCGTTGGGTCGACCTTCTTCTTCTTTTCTGAAGAAGACTTACCACGGCGCTTGCCATCGCCACTGCGGCTGGAGGAGGCTATCCTAGAGTTCCTCCGGGCAGCCCACTCCTCCTCTGTCAGTAGCAGCTTACCGTTGTCCTTCGTTGTTGTGGCCTACTCCATACGCTCATCCACCGCCCATAGATGACCAGTCACATCCTCAATGGTGAGGGTGGACAAGTCCAGCATCATCTCTATGGAGAGAGCGATCTGGATATACTTTATCAGCACGGAGTGGAGGTACTTAGAAACCGCCTCTTCTTCGTCGATGGTGATGCCGTGGCTCCTCAGCTTGCTGATGAGCGTCTGCAGGCAAAGAGAGAAGTCCTCCACCGATTCATCATCCTTGAACTTGAGGTAGGCATACTCCTGCTTCAGAAGCTGGGCCATCGTCTTCTTTGCGCAGTCGGAACAGACGCGCATCGTCACAATAGCCTCCCATGCCTCTTTAGCAGAGCTCTTCGCCCCCAATGGCTCACTGTACTCCATCGGTACAGCAGCGAGGATAGTCTACAACGCTGACATGTCGTCTTCTTCGTTGTCAGTGCCCTTGTCAACACATTCCAGAGTCGTCGGGCTCTGAGCTTGACCTTCATAGTCACCGACCACTCGCCATAGTTGGTGTGAGTTAGCATCGGTCAACTGATGTCGCTGACCTCCCGTACCGTACACACAACAACCTCCTGTCGTGACTGGGCAGCCACAGCAGCGCCGCTACTGTCGCCCAACTCCAAACCGTCCATCATCGCCAGCAGTTAGTCTGGCGACGGCGCTTATACGGCTATGATACCACTTGTTGATCCACTGGATCTCCGGCACGGGTGAGTCGACTACTCACCAGCGTTGTCGACCACAACTACCGTTGTCCGACCACACACTATAGCTAGAGATAGAAGAAGGAAGGGAGAATGGAGCACACACACAACACAAGCACCAGCGTTGACTGAAGCTCTGCAGAAGAGATGGCAAAACTGAACTCGCTCTCTTTACTAAGGATGAAAACGGTACGGAAATATCCTGTACCGAACCGTATCATTTTCTATATTTAATCCGATCGAATTCGTATTTTTAAACAAATTTGAATTCGGTTTGAAATTCGGAACACCAAATTCGAAATCAGAACGAAAACGGTTTAGACATTTTTTCGACTGTTTTCTACTTTTCTACTTTTAATTCAGACTATCCCGAATTCAAAATTCGGAATCAGAACGAAAACGGTTTAGACATTTTTTTTTACTGTTTTCTACTTTTCTACTTTTAATTCAGAATATCCCGAATTCGAAATTCGATTTAAACCAAATTTGGCCCACTACAAGTTCAACCTTAGAAAAATTATGTCTTTTTTCATACGATCTCGGATGAAGATGATTTTATATAAAAATTGTAGCTCTCGACGAGATCTACAACTTTTTAGTTCTTAGTTTTTTCATTTGATGTCTTGAAGATGTTCAAAAAAATTAAACAAAGTCAACGATATATTAATCGCGTACAAACGCTTGTTGCCTTAAAAAAATCATATCTTCCTTACATCCTGTCGAATGGAGATACTTTTTAAGAAAGTTGTACGACTTGTTAATTACTATGTACTTATTAATTGTTATGCAGTTGATCCTACGGGTCAATATTTCGTTTTGATTTTTCGTATACCGACCATGTTTGACATAATTCTGTTCGAATTAGTTCGTTTTCAAAATTTTTGATATTCCGTAAATTCATGTTCGTTTTTGTGTCCGGCTTTAACGATTTCGTTTCGTTTTCGTATTCAAATGTAGAAGTAGAAAACGGTTGAGAGGTTTTTCAACCGTTTTCATCCCTACTCTTTACTGAGTTGTACTGGCAAACTATATATACAACTCTACCCATCTAATCTAGTACACTGACATGTCAGGCCATCATGCTGCTACAGTGACTAGATGTGACAACAGAGCTGACTTCGACGCTTGCCCCTGCTGTGGCTACAGTGCGGCAAGTGAGCCGTTCGGCGTCTGCCCCTGCAACGGCTATAGTATCACAGCAGGGAGCCTTTTCAACGCCGCTTTCCCCTGCCGTGCGTTTACACCAGGAAACAGCAGATTACTTAACATGGGAGGGTGGCTGAGCCGCCATGCTGGTGGATGGCGTCGGGGATGCGGAGGTCTAGGGCCGCCTTGAGCGCCATGGACTTGACGTAGCCGAAGGTGTGGTACCAGAGCTGGAGCTGGGCATCCAGCATGGTCTGCTGGTCAGTGCTTGCGTGCTGCGCCTTGGCGGGCGCCGCCATGGCGCAGAGCTAGTGTTGATCTGCTCCAATTGTTATAGCTTCTTGGGCGCAAATAAAACGCCTGCATAGAGAGAGAGAGAGAGTTATAGACTCGTCGTTTATAGTGATTGAGCGCTCTGATGATCTTTGAGATGTTGACACTGTGATTTGCCTACTTGTTGATTTCTACTCCAGTCGTCAAATGGAAATGCTCCAGCGTGCACGAATTTCACACGAGAAGGGACGATGAGCACCCAAATCGAGATCAGCGATAGTACGCTCCTTTGTTCGAATGATTGCCATCACAACTCACAAGGTGGCCGAATCTTATCTTATCATCTCGCCGTGACATGTCATGTTAATGGAGAACTAATAATCGTGAAACAGAGACCTTTGCGCATTGGACACACGTTGAACATGTGGGCGCACCATAAAAGATGGAAAATGCATTTGGGACACGTCCAGTAGAGTGAAAGCGACAGCTGCACGAATGAGCACAGAGCAAGGAAACACGTATTGAATGTTTGGCTGCGGTTCTGCCGTATTTGTACTGGACTTTGGCTGATATATATACTCCCTTTCTGAACATGGTACTTGGCGCCAAAGAGCAAGGAAACATGGAATTTTTTTCTTAAGACGGATCAGCATATGGTGAAGGTTGAAACGTTGAGGATGACGAGCTGCTGGGGTAGAGGTAGCTAGCCTGAGGCAGATAGGTGATTGGTGTCTGTGGTGTTGAGGATGAATGCTGCCGGGGCAGAGGTTAACAAGCTGAGGAACCAAGATGGGTGAGCAGAGGTCACCGGCGCATAGTCAAGTTTCTGGGTCTATGGGGTCGAGGTACGGGTCGCAACACGTGGTACGCTACTCGCGAGAAATTTTTACACTTCGGGTCGAAAATAAACCCGTGAACCTGGGTCAGGGTCAACAAACCTAGGTCGAGGGTCGAAGGTGGTAAACCCGTTTTATGTGACTATGCACCGGCGTCGAGGATGACACGGGATCTTGACTCGCTCGCCTGAGTAAGTGCATACAGCCTGAGTAAGTGCATACTGCATAGCAGAGGAATGAGAACAATATCGATGTCTTGTCTGGAACTGGCAGGAAGTGGAGGATTGGGGCAATGGAGGAGCGGACACTTGGAACCCTAGTCACCATGGTGTAGAGGAGAGGCGACAGAGTAGAGCATGTCTGACAAGGCAGTGCGTCAGGGTGAGTCGGGGGACGGAATGGCTAGCTTTCTGGTTTTCAGCCCGTGAATTTGCTGCAAGCTTCCGTTTATCGAATGGCCTAGAATCTTTGCTTTCCAATTCACGTGACAGACAAACAGGCCAGCCGGTTTCCAATTCGACCTGATTCCGACCATTCAATCAGGCCCTTAAGTGTTTCCCACTCTGAATGACTGGTTAAGCCATGTTGCTGGTTCAACAAAGATTGATACTCCTGTATAGAATGCATGTCAGCTTAATGTGCCCTTGCATCTATTTGCTTTGACTGCTGTATATGGAACGTGAAGAGTAAAAACTGCGGCCATATAAAACTGTAGACCGGTATGTTGAGACAAATATGCCATCTCACGCCTTCCTTCTGGCGTTGAGGAATGAGGACCCGCAACTCCTGTATTTTTAGACATATAACTTTTGTTATGCACCTATATATATATATATAATATGTCTACATATATAATAAAAAATGTATTAAAAAGGCTAAAATATCTTATAATTTGGAACACGAAGAGTACATGTGATACATTTAACAACGAAACAGGCAATGGCAAAACACTTCTTCACACCTAGTTTCCACACGCAGATTATTCACGCATACAGTGTACTTGAGTTACATAGATATATCTATGGGTAGACCTCAATAATCGATCGAACACCTAGAACAGGTATGATCTTGTAAGAGCTAAATCCAGCTTCAAAAATAATCTTCTTCCACTCTAGCTCATCTCGCTCGGCACCATTGATAAACATCATAAAGAGATCAAACAAGATTTGCGTCTCCACATGCTTCTCGTCGGATGACCCTGCTCCAACCACCATATCCAATATTATCACCTTCCCTCCTCCTTGAGATGCTATGGCCTTCTTGCAGTTCTTCAATATCTTGACACATTCGGCATCACTCCAGTCATGCAGAATCCACTAGAACCAAAAATAATAATGCAAGTGATTATCATCACGATACTCAACAAGAGCACGATTTGACAATTATATGGGCGTATACCTTCAGGAAGACAGAGTTTGCCGACGGAATGCTCTCAAACATGTCACCGGCGATGTACTTCACATCGGTGTCAGTGGGAGCATTGGCGACAACGTGTGGGAGATCCAGCACGCTGCACTCCACATGCGGGAAAGCCTTTGCGATGGTCTGGGTAGCGCCGCCGAGCCCGCCGGCGACGTCGACGAGGGAACTAATCCCTTGGAAGACGTCGCCGCACTCCTTGACCACCACGTCCATGATGAAACTGCTGTCCGCGACCATCCCGTCGTCGAAGAGCTTGCCGAAGCTGGCGTCGTGGTCGGCCAGATCCCATATATGCCGTCCATGCGCAAACTTGAAGGGGGACGGGTCCGGCAACTCGTGCCGGAACCACTCGCCGAGGTCGAAGAAGGAAGACACAAAGACAGTACCAAGCATCAAGGTCAGGAATGGAGTCACGTTCATCCCCGAGCCGACCAGAAGGCGGGACGCCGGCGTGAGTCCGTAAACAGGCTCATCGTCGCCGCCGGCGTGGCCGCTGAAGACGCCGGTGAGAGTGAGCACACGCATGAGGCGTCGCAGGCATGGTATCTTTGACGGGTGGAGCGTGACCTTGGTGACTATCTGTGGGAGGGTGGCTGAGCCGCCGTGCTGGTGGACGGCGTCGGGGATGCTGAGGTCTAGGGCGGCCTTGAGTGCCATGGACTTGACATAGCCCATGGTGTGGTGCCAGAGCAGGAGCTGAGCATCCAGCACGGCCTGCTGATCAGTGCTTGTGTGTTGCTTCTTGCTAAGCGCCATGGCGTACGGCTTCTGTTTTTGCTCAAGTTGTTATAGCCTCATGATGCATAACGTCTCCATTTATAGGCTCCCGTTTATAGTACTTCGAAATTCTGTTTGATTGTGATATACGGATATAAGCTAAACTACAACTTGAAAAAGATATACTTTTTTTTACTAGCTAGTACTATACAAGGAAACCAGCCCATGAACTAGTGTCTAGTATGGGTCCATCATCATCAACTAGTTCGAGCATACATAAATTAATTTATTAATCCCATAGCTTATCAAATTATCTAACTTTGCTTTCTCTCTTATTTGTTCATTTTCTAACACATAGATACTCTATAACCTTTATATTTGATTTAAATGCACAGTAAGCCCTTGAATTTGTCCGGCTTTAACGATTTCGTTTCGTTTTCGTATTCAAATGTAGAAGTAGAAAACGGTTGAGAGGTTTTTCAACCGTTTTCATCCCTACTCTTTACTGAGTTGTACTGGCAAACTATATATACAACTCTACCCATCTAATCTAGTACACTGACATGTCAGGCCATCATGCTGCTACAGTGACTAGATGTGACAACAGAGCTGACTTCGACGCTTGCCCCTGCTATGGCTACAGTGCGGCAAGTGAGCCGTTCGGCGTCTGCCCCTGCAACGGCTATAGTATCACAGCAGGGAGCCTTTTCAACGCCGCTTTCCCCTGCCGTGCGTTTACACCAGGAAACAGCAGATTACTTAACATGGGAGGGTGGCTGAGCCGCCATGCTGGTGGATGGCGTCGGGGATGCGGAGGTCTAGGGCCGCCTTGAGCGCCATGGACTTGACGTAGCCGAAGGTGTGGTACCAGAGCTGGAGCTGGGCATCCAGCATGGTCTGCTGGTCAGTGCTTGCGTGCTGCGCCTTGGCGGGCGCCGCCATGGCGCAGAGCTAGTGTTGATCTGCTCCAATTGTTATAGCTTCTTGGGCGCAAATAAAACGCCTGCATAGAGAGAGAGAGTTATAGACTCGTCGTTTATAGTGATTGAGCGCTCTGATGATCTTTGAGATGTTGACACTGTGATTTGCCTACTTGTTGATTTCTACTCCAGTCGTCAAATGGAAATGCTCCAGCGTGCACGAATTTCACACGAGAAGGGACGATGAGCACCCAAATCGAGATCAGCGATAGTACGCTCCTTTGTTCGAATGATTGCCATCACAACTCACAAGGTGGCCGAATCTTATCTTATCATCTCGCCGTGACATGTCATGTTAATGGAGAACTAATAATCGTGAAACAGAGACCTTTGCGCATTGGACACACGTTGAACATGTGGGCGCACCATAAAAGATGGAAAATGCATTTGGGACACGTCCAGTAGAGTGAAAGCGACAGCTGCACGAATGAGCACAGAGCAAGGAAACACGTATTGAATGTTTGGCTGCGGTTCTGCCGTATTTGTACTGGACTTTGGCTGATATATATACTCCCTTTCTGAACATGGTACTTGGCGCCAAAGAGCAAGGAACACATGGAATTTTTTTCTTAGGCCTTGTTTAGATTGTAAGTTTTTTTACTCTCTCTTCATCATATCAAATCTTTGGACATATGCATGGAGTATTAAATGTAGATAAAAAAATAACTAATTATACAGTTTGATTGTAAATTACGAGACGAATCTTTTGAGCCTAGTTACGCCATGATTGGACAATAATTGTCAAATACAAACGAAAGTGCTACAGTGCCAAATACTGATTCCTAACCTCAATCTAAACTAGGCCTTAAGACGGATCAGCATATGGTGAAGGTTGAAACGTTGAGGATGACGAGCTGCTGGGTAGAGGTAGCTAGCCTGAGGCAGATAGGTGATCGGTGTCTGTGGCGTTGAGGATGAATGCTGCCGGGGCAGAGGTTACCAAGCTGAGGAACCAAGATGGGTGAGCAGAGGTCACCGGCGCATAGTCAAGTTTCTGGGTCTATGGGGTCGAGGGTACGGGGTCGCAATACGTGGTACGCTACTCGCGAGAAATTTTTACACTTCGGGTCGAAAATGAACCCGTGAACCTGAGTCGGGGTCAACAAACCCAGGTCGAGGGTCGAAGGTGGTAAACCCGTTTTATGTGACTATGCACCGACGTCGAGGGTGACATGGGATCTTGACTCGCTCGCTTGAGTAAGTGCATACTGCTCACCTGAGTAAGTGCATACTGCATAGCAGAGGAATGAGAACAATATCGATGTCTTGTCTGGAACTGGCAGGAAGTGGAGGATTGGGGCAATGGAGGAGCGGACACTTGGAACCCTAGTCACCATGGTGTAGAGGAGAGGCGACAGAGTAGGCTCCGAGCGCGGGCCTGGAGTACTGGGCTACTCTGCTCCTCCTCGTCTCCAAAGCTGGAGCTGGCAGCGTCGCCTCCGGCCACGTCGAGGCCACCTCCACTGCGTTGCTCCCTTTGTCTCGCGGGCGACCTACGCGGCGCTGCAGCGCCCGTAGCCGACCTGGGCGGCTTGGCCTACGCCAACCTACGACCGGGGCTACTCTGCTCCTCCTCGTCTCCAAAGCTGCAACGCGTCGCCCCCTCGGTGCTCCTCTGCGTCGCACTGCACGCGGCCCCCGATGCTACCACACACCTTCCGCATCCACACCTCCGAGCTCCGTCATGCCTATCAGCCCTTCGCCGCCGTGGACGTCCTCTTCCGCATGTCGACGCTCCTCCTCGCGTTCCTGGACAATATGCGCGATGCACTTGTGGGACGTCCCCCCGGGTTCACGAGCCAGCCTGACCACCGCATCGTCGTGGGCGTGCTCCTCCCTCTCCTGAGTCTCGTCCAGGGCGGCCCGGCGCTCAGGACGTTGATGCCCACAGCGCACGGCAGAACGGCGCGCGCAAAGGAGAGCTGCTCCCGCGTTGTCTCTGTCCCTACGGGAGAGAAGCCAATCACTGGATGAAAACATCTCTAACCTCAAGATCTTGCTTAGACGGTAGATGTGGCAGGGAAAGTTACGTTGTGACTTACTGAAGGAAAGTCACCGAATCTGTGTCTGGCCCTGAGCTGCTGCTTCTGGTCTTCTGGAGTCTGAAGACGCCCTGCTGCAGAGTGAGACTGCGGACAGTGGCCCTGACGCCCCGTGGGCCGTGGCCCTGACGCCCCGTACGTCTGTGAGCGTTTCAGTGTGCGTGTTCGGGGAAGGGAGGGGAGAGCGCACGGATTTAGGCTGAAACGACGCGGCCTGGTACAACGGCAGATTGGTAATGGGCTACTAACCTGCTAACTGCTGCTCCAGTACACACATTTCAATCTTCTATTTTCTTTTTCTATATCTATATCTATATCGATACAACTAAAAAGACTCAAAATGTGTCATCTAGTCTGACCTTTGTGCAATTGTGCGTGCGTTCCTGTTTTTAGAAAACCTGGCTAAACTAGCATAAATCTCTGTCCATGGGCGGAGCCACCCTAGGGAAGGGGCTGGGCGGCTGCCCCAGCTACCGGCGAGTTTGCCCCAGACCCCCGGACATGTGCTTTTTCCCAAACCCCGGCGGCGAGCGAGCAGACGAGCACGAGCAGAGCGACCTGCAGCGCTCGAGCAGGGAGGAAGAAACAAGGGGATGGGCTTTTCTTTAACTTTGTTCAGCCCAGTATAGGTGAGAGGCCCATCAAAGCTCACCGTCGCACACTCCTCATTCCCTTCACCAATTTTTCGTGAAATTGCAGCGACGCGCTGAGCCGCCGACGCCCTAGGCGAGGAGCTGGTTGCCGCGCCGTCCGCCGCCCACCGGCCACCACGGCGCCACGCCGACCGTCGTAGAGTGTCGGAGACACCACTCGCCTGCCGCTGCCCCCCGCGGCACCGCCCGGCGCCCGCCTCCCACCGTAGCACCGGTGGCCGGGCGCTGCTGGTTGCTGCTGTTTTGCTGCGATGGAGGGAGGAGAGGAGGTCCAGTGGTCCACCAAACGTCGCAAACAAGTTAGGGACAGAGCACCAGCGCCAGCACCTGGATTCGCCCGAGGCCGAGGGCGAGGTGGAAGTGTCCAGGATTGGCATTGGCAAGAAGAGCAAAACAAATGGTATTGTTCATGAGCATCTCGATCTGTCGATCTAACAATTTCTTCATTCTTTAGTAGTAGAGGATGTTAATTTGACAAGCGTTACGTCAATTTCTATGTAGACCTGAAAAATTATTTTATAAGTTTGAGTGGCGGACCAAGTTAAAGTGGCTCTAGTATGATTCTAGTCCGTGAATGCGGTGCGATGTGAATGTTGTGCCTTTTGGCTCATTTCTTCGTTGCAATTTGCCCTAGCTATAATTTTTTCCTTGACTCCGCCACTGTCTGTCACGTTTGCTACCTCTTTGATTTTACTGTGCGACCTAAAAACTCAACAATGATGTGGCACCACTACTTTGCACCTCCTGCTACGCCATGGTCCATGGCCATGGACATCCGCTCATCTAGGCTTGAACTTGGCCATAGACCGCATTGACGACGTCCATGGGCCTAGGCCATGACTCGTGGGAGGCGTGGCCCTAGCACAACCACGACGCTCTGCTTTCTCTGTGCCCCGTCTAAATATTCATGGTGTGCATAATTTATACCATTAGATAATTCGAATATATTTTTATAATAAATTTATTTAAAGATATCAGCATTGCTCATATTTTTATAAAGCTAGTCAAACTTAGCGTGAAAAAACAAACCACATGCTACAACAGTGGTTTGTTCGCTAGCAGTGGATTGAATGGTTGCCTTGGATCGTGGCTTGACAGACCACAGACGTAAAAGCGGGTGAAACGAACCACACACTACTGTAGTGCTTTGTTTGCTTGCAGCGGATTGAACAGTTGCCTTCTTGGCTTGACAGACGTAGAAGCTCGGTTGGACGGTCACCCTGGAGCTGCTCTTAGCACCATTGTCCGATGACGACATGTCTCCATCACCTGGACACCACGCGGCTGCACCGATGACATCGGCCGCCGTGCACGATGACGCAATAACCACACCGCCCGCCGCGTCGAGTACAACTGTGACCTTGGTAGCCACAGCACCTCCGTCCCTCATGCTGACTGCCACTGAGACGCAACGCCACCACTTGATTACTCGGGGTCCCCAACCGTACGCCGACCTCGCCACAACCTCAACCCTACCACAATCACACACAAGTGCATGTTTAGTTCCCAAAATTTTATAAAAGAGTAAAATACACCGGAGGTCCATTAACTTTCGGTGAAGTGTCATTTAGGTCCATCAACTTTGAAACTGCATTTTTGGGTCCATTAACTTTCGTTTGGTGTCATCTAGGTCCATCAACTTTGAAACTGCATTTTTGGTCCATGAACTTTTAAAATGGTTCACTGCAGGTCCACGCATGCATGCATGCGCGTTAGCTTCGGCTGCAGTACATGAGCGGTTGCAGTACAGTAGCATGCACCCGATCGATCTCCAGCGCCCCCATCGGTTGCGTCGCATGGACACTAGCTGGTCTAAGGGGGATGCATGCACGGGCGCACGAACGCACACGGGTACCATGCGGTGCGGCAGCAAGGGATGGTCATGGAGGCGGGGATCCAGGTGCATGCCGAGAGACCGATCGATCGATCCCGCGCGGCGGCCGGGCGCGCTCCCAACCCTACCAGCTGCCAGTCTACCACCACCACCTGCCGCTGGAGGCTGGACGGACATGGACGCATGGACCCCGGGGCGCCGGCTGCATGCGTGCGCTACCTCCCATCAGCTCCGTCCCACACCCACGGCGACGCGCAGGCGCAGATATGGCAGGTGGCGACGGCGGTGTGTCGAGGAGTGGCCGGGGCAGGGGCGGCTTGTCTTCGCCGCAGCGTTTGGGACCGGGCGCCGGCGAGATTTGGGCGTGCATGCATGCACGCACGAGCATGACCGGACGAGCATGAGGGTGACACGGACGCGACCGCGCGAGGCTTTTGGATGGAGCTGTTTGTAACTGGTGTCTTCTTATTTGGCCTTGCGTTGCGTCTGGTCTGGTGGGTCTCTCGTTGTCCTAGGATCGCTATGCCAGTACGTGTTGCCACCGGGTTCGCCGGCCATGGTCGCCAGCTTTTACTGTCTGGTTTCAATTCAAACGCTGGAGCTAGAATTTCATATCAATTCCCATTCCAAGTTTGGATGTTCGTGTGTGTCCAGAATAAATTGGGGGTGCGAGCAAACAATGCTACGGTTTCTAGACAAGCATCTATTGATGCTCGTGGTAGAGGGGCGGCCGATGCTGCAACAAGTGGTCACGTTATTCAGAGATCAGCTGCAATCGGCCTGCGATGCGGCGATGCCAATGCAGTGCCATGCCATGGCACGATGATCTATCTATCTATCCATCCGTCCGTTCGTCATTTATGACGTGGACCCGGCCGCGAGGCAGTCGCGTTACCGGCCACAACGGCAAGTAACCGACCTGCTGCCTGCGCCGGCCGCCGGCCCGCCACTCAATACTACATGCTGGGTACCAGTACAGGTACGCCAGCTTTTGGCGCTACGGCCGCGCGCAGCACCTTGGACGCCGGGAGCGCAAAGCGTTCCACGGCCAGGCACGCCCCCTGCGGCACGGACGCGAACGGACGGACGTGCCTGCACTGCATGGTCCGGCACGGTGGGCGCGGGCGCCGCGCGCGGCCGTGGCCCGGGCTGGCATGGCGCGCGGGCGCGGCACATGAGCCGGGGCCGCGCGGCTGCTGGTGGGTGGTCACTGGTCACCGCCGGCCCGCCCGCCGCACTGGTCCCCTGGCGGCCTTGGTCTGTTGTAGGCCGCAGCACGTGTTGCCCAACCATTTGCTCGCCGACTAGAAAGCCACGACGCTAGCTTCAGAGCTCAGCCGTTCCGTAGCACATGACGTTTTCCAACAGACCAACACGAATCTGCAATCCCCATTGAAAAGAGAAAGGCCACCGATAAATTCTGATCATTGCGCCCAGTCCAAATGATTTCAGTTGCTCGTGTGAACCACACGAACAGTTTCGGTTGATACTGATACGTAACACAAATAGGCTCAGATTTTCTGAAGCAGTACGCAGCAGTCGGCAGTCGGCACGGCTGACGCTGAAGAGAAGTGAAGCTTTCAATGCGAATCACGCTTGCCGTACGCCCTTTTTGTCAGATCAGCGAGGTTCAACCGAATGTTGTTCCAGCCATCATCAAGCTTCAACGGCATTGTGCAGATATATGGCTTCACCCTTGTAACAGACTGCAAAGAGTTTACAAGGCAGTGTGATTACAAGCTGGAGATCGATCGGGTGCATGCTACTGTACTGCAGCCGCTCCTGTACTGCAGCCGAAGCCGACGTGCATGCATGCATGTGTGGACCTGCAGTGAACCATTTTAAAAGTTCATAGACAAAAAATGCAGTTTCAAAGTTGATGGACCTAGATGACACCAAACGAAAGTTAATGGACCAAAAAATGCAGTTTCAAAGTTGATGGACCTAGATGACATTTCACCGAAAGTTAATGGACCTCCGGTGTATTTTACTCTTTATAAAATTTTTTCAAGATTCTCCGTCACATCGAATCTTTGGGCGCATGTATGAAGCATTAAATATAAATAAAAAATAAAACTAATTACACAGTTTAGACGAAATTCATGAGACGAATCTTTTAAGTCTAATTAGACTATGATTGAACATTAATTGACAAATAACAACGAAAGTGCTACAGTACCATTTCGCCAAAAATTTTGCCAACTAAACAAGGCCTAATAATGTCTCTGTGCCAATCCATCACAACTGAACTTAAAATTGTATTGCGTGCCTCTTAGCCGTCTCTGATATACTATCATTTGTTCGAGTGAAAAAAGATTCAGTCTTTCAAACATGTCACTGTCTTTGATGCAGCACTTTGAAATGGTGCGTTTTCAGTGCGAATTCAACATTCCTCCTCATTCTTTTTGTTTTTATATTTTATATTTATTTATTTACTTTTTGTAAGGTACTAGCGCCTTGTTCGCTTGGACTTGTTTGGTTTATAAATCGTACTTTTTTAGCCAACGAATAATATTTTTCTCTCACATTAAATCAGCCAACAGTACTTTCAGCCATGACTTATCAGTCAAACAAGCCAAAACGAATAGGGCATAGATCACTGGATGGACATGTACACCCATTTATTAATTAGCCATAGACTGAATAATTGGCTTCGAGAGAAGAAGACTAGCCTGCCCCTCTTGTTGAGTTTTGACTACACGCTACAGAACAGACAGCAAACCGCACGAGGCTATGGATGCAGACAGAGGAGATATGCGGCCGTGAGTCGAGCTGTCCGTCTCCGCTCTCCGGTGTCAAGCTCCTGTAGTCTCTGGCATCTTGGATTCTGCTCGTGCTCGTCGGAGTCTAGATGGCTACAAGGGGAGCGGACAAGCTGTCGAGGTAAACCACTCGTCGGATAAGGACCGTACTGAAGAAACCTACACCTTCTAGTAGAATGGAAAGACTCTTGTACGTATGTCTAGGTGTACTGTTAGGCGTTAGCATCACGAGATTCACAGAACTGCAGCCTGTTCGGGAGGCCGTATCGTATCGTGAATTATTTACTGCTGGCTGGTTTGGTGTGAAAGAAAAATACTGTTTTTGGCTGAAAATTTACGATCATTTACAAGCAAGCGAACAGGCTGACAAGCCTGTACCATCATGCTGTGTCGATGAATTTGAGTCCAATACGTCTGGGAAACAAACATGCCTACCATCTAGAAGCAGTAGCAGGATAGCACACTAACCGCAGCGGGAGAAAAAAGAGCAGCACTGAAGAGAGACACCACGTTTTCTTTTGATATTTGTATCATGGTCTGTGTGTTTCATTCGAGTGGCCCGGCCGACACTACCGCAGCAATTGATGACTTTTCGCAGCGGATTTCACTTGCACACTCTCAGCAAAAGGACTGTGAATAGCAACAAACGAGCAATGCCGGATCCGGACGACTGAATAATCTGGTTCCGGAGAGAAGAAACTTCTCTTCTGGCCTTCTGGGCTGCACGTCGCTATCTGCACGACTGCACCTGCTAGGCTCATCAGATTGCGATCTGCGAGGGTATCAAAATTCAAAAGGCAGAGTGGCAGGCACGTTATGTTGTAGAGTGGAATATCAGATTGCGATCCTGCGTGTTCGCTGGAATTTATCTTCTCTCACAATAAAATTATTTCAGTCGACTTATTGACCGGCTTTAATACCAGCCGAACACACAAATCGATCGGGACTGACTCGGCCTCTAGATCAGACTGCGAAATCCACATCTGACGAGCAGTCCGACTTCGCGCTGCAGGCCTGCAGCTGCAGCCAGTGCCCAGTGGGAAGCACAAAGACACAAGGCCTCGCTCGCAGACAGAACCTGCGGTTTCTCTCTGGTTTATATTTCGCCAACTAAAGTATTTTTTATTTATATTTTAGACGCATGAAATATTAAATATAAATAAAAAAACACAGTTATTTGGCATTAAATATAAATAGAACCTGCAGCTGCAGCCAGTGCCCAGTGGGAAGCACAAAGACACAAAGACGCATGCATGAAGCACAAAGACACAAGCACTTTCGTTGTTATTTAGCATTAAATATAAATAAAAAATAAAACTAATTATACAGTTTAGATAAAATTCACAGAAAACTAAAAGGAAAAGCAGACCGCCGTTTCTCTCTGGTTTTCTCCGCTGTGTTAATATTATATTATTTTTAGAATCTATCTAGGCAACTATTGGTTATTTTAGCCCCTCTCAACAACTAGATTTTTTTCGTACACTTACATTGTCTTATAGCTATATTTAAACCATCTTATTACTATATTTACAATAATTTTTTAGTATAATTTACTGGGCAGGGTGATGTAATTTGAGAATAACACAAATAAATGCCAAAATTTTAAAAAAAAATACAAATTATTTCTATGGATTCTAGACATAAGAGAAATATATATCAAATTATTCACAAATTCTTCGTAAATTTTAAAAAAATACAAAGGGTGCGCGTGAGGGAGCCGCACAAATGGTGGACGGGAGGGAGCTGCACCTGCGCCCGCGCTAGGACCGACCACCGGGGACGCCGCCGATGCCGTGGAGAGCCGCGCTCACGCCGGGGACGGCCGCGCCTGCGCCCTGGACAGCCGCGCCCGTGCCTGGGCCTAGGCAGCGGCGGCCTAGGAACTATGCGACGAAGGAGGGAGCGGGGAGCAAGCCCGCGCCTGGGCAGTGGCGGTATGGGAGCTATGCAACGAAGGAGCGAGCGGGGAGCAAGCCCGCACCTAGCGGCGGCGGCGGCTTGCGAGCTCTGCGACGAAAGAGGGAGTGGGGAGCAAGCCCGCGCCTGGGCAGCAGCGATTTGGGAGCTATGCGACGAAGGAGCGAGCGGGGAGCAAGCCTGCACCTGGCGGCGGCGACGGCTTGCGAGCTCTATGACGAAGGAGGGAGTGGGGAGCAATCCCACGCCTGGGCAGCGACGGTCTAGGAGCTATGCGACGAAGGAGCGAGCGCGGAGCAAGCCCGCGCCTGGCTAAAATAGCCGTTACCCCTTCATTGGCCTTTCTGCGCATCGACCGAACGCGCAGGTCCACTTGACCGGACGCGTCGATCCCTGCGTCCGGTCGCTGCCGCGCTTCCACATGTCACTAGCCATTTTTGAACTAATAGTTGCCGCCAACGGCTATCTCGCGCACGTGCCTTCATCCACCGATTGGATGCGCTGCTTAGCTAGACCGAACTCACCACACCTCAGCATCCGGTCAACAACAGAGAGCTCCCAGAGCCTTCAAAACACGACCGGATGCGTCCGTTCACATGTGATCGGACGCACCACCGCATGAGTCTGGTCGTTAACAGAAAGCTCCCAAGCCTCTATTTTACGATCGGACGCGTCAGGTAAGTCACGATTGGACGCAGCACCTGAGTCTGATCCTTCATGGCCTGCCATGCGTCACTGCCGCTCCTCACGCCACCACGTCAACATACGTCAACGCTGACCAGACGTAGCCACTGCGCGTCTGTTGACACCATTTTTTGCACGTGTCAAAATGATCAGAGTGGGCTAATCGGCAGGAGGAAAGTTACTGTATACGCTGACAGCCGATGAAAATCAGCTTGTAAAGATGGTTGCCGATGAATGGTGGTGATCGATGGAGAGGTTGATTTAGACTCGGGCGTTGCCGATAAGGTTGGAGATGTTATTGTCGATGCCGATGAAGGAAGGCTTGAAAATTACTGCCGATGAAACAGGAAGTATGCCGATGGAAAGGAGGTCGGTGAGAATTCCATCGTAATTGAGGCGGACAGGGAAATGGATAGGAGTTGATTTTCTTTTCTATATTTGTTAGAGTATGATTCATGTAAGAGTCACGTGTTTCCTTAGATATGGACTTGGTGTCCTAGTCGTATTTGGTTATGTCTCTTTAGATCAGGGTATAAATATAGATTGAGGGGCAATGTAATATATATCAATCAATATCAAAACCAATTTTTACTCCTATTTGCATCTACTTACTTTTCGGTGACTTCGTCAATTTGCATATTTTTTTCCTTTTTACGAGTTCTCATTGATTCGGCGAGTTGCATCGCTTCAGTGCGACCTTCGGCGATTCTCAAGTTCCGCGTGAGTATCTCTTGGCCGTGACTTCTGGACGTATCGTTGTTGTCAGGACCAAAGTGCTCGTATCTTCATCCTTGTCGATTAACAGGTCAAATCGACTGGCACGCTTTGGATATCGATTCAGGTATTAGCCCTTTGTGTTTGCAGATCCACTTTTGCATCAACACATCTTTTGGCACGCTCGGTGGGACAAATCAATCCGATCAATATGTTCAATCCCGAGATCGATTCAGGGAACATTATCGCGGTATCAGAAGAAGATCTTAAGGAAAAGCAGAGGCAGGCTATGGAAAAGGCTGTAGAAGAATATAGGCAGCTTTGTCTAAAATCGTTTAGCCTGAACAAGAGTGGACAAGTCATCCAGAAGCAAGATTTGTCGTTGCCTCGGTAGGTTACCTTTGACTCCAATCCTAGTAAACATCAAGAGATGGTTAATTCTACAGTAAATCATGCTTTGATTAATCATTCCAATGTGCTGTCCAATACTGTTCATAATGCTATGGTTCGAACTCTCAAAGGACAAGCGTCACCGCATTACGTTGGGCCTGCCTATCACCAACCAGAGCCGGTATCTGTCAATACTCCATCGGCTCCCTCGGCCGTTGTGGGTACAGAAGTTACTTCTCCTCCAGTATCGGCAGGCTTACCTAACATTCAATCTACACCGATACGATCAGATTCGATACTACCAGGAGGACGAGTTCAGCTTAATACAGATCTATCGGCATCAGCTTTGTCAGGCCCCGTGTCTCAGAATAGCCAGATTCCTGCTAATTGGTGGGGATATGGTATGCCTCCGGAGTCATCTGCTTTCAATCCTGGGTTACCTCAAGTGTTTGACGCAGTAGGAAAAGCTCCTATACCATCGGCTGTTTCGCCGATGGCTCAAGTGCCTCAATATACCACAGCAACTACTGTGCAACCAACTCCAGGAGGTTTCCAGATGCCTTTGGTTCAAACACCCAATTCAAGTCTATCGGCAAGCTTACTGCCGATGCAGCAGAAAGCCCCTGCTATGAGTCAAACTAGGGCTCAGTTCATGCCTCAAGCTGGTTATAATTATCCAACAATGTCAGCAAATTACCAGCCATCGGTAAGTTTTATACCGATGAGTTCTAATAATGGTTGGTCAGGACAGTTACCTGTTCAACATACAGTTCAGCAAAATCAGCAGGTTGCAGGGATTCAACAAGGTCATATGCAAGCTGGTTTCCAGAATCAAGCATCGGCAGCTTAGCCGATGAATCCTTTTCAACAGGTTAATGGACCACAAGTAACGGCAAATATGCCGATTGCTGGAGATCGTGGGCCACAAAGATATGTGGAGGGATATCAGCAGGCACCTCCTGTAGAAATTCAGCCAGTTCATCAGCAGGAGGCGGATGCTTTTTGGGCCGATAAGATAGCAGAAATTATGAAGGATCAGTTTGGGATAAAGCCCAAGGTCAATATTTATTCTTATCGGACTCCATACCCTCCTGCATATGATTTAATTCCTCTCCCAAATTGATACAAGGTACTAGATTTCACTAAATTCTCTAGGCAAGATGATACATCAACAATGGAACACGTCAATCGCTTCATTATTCAATATGGAGAGGCAGCTAGCAGAGATGAATTGAGAGTTCGATTATTTTCATCATCTTTGTCTGGATCGACATTTACATGGTTCATTTCATTATCACCAAATTCTATTATTACTTGGGTTGATCTAGAAAAACAATTTCATAAGTATTTCTTTGCTGGAATCTATGAAAAGAAGCTTACCGATTTAGTAAAATTAAGACAGCGTAATGATGAATCGGTAGAAAGCTTTGTGCAAAGGCTACGGGATGTAAAAAATAAGTGCTACAACCTGGTGCTGGATGATCAGTAGCTTGCCGATCTGGCTTTCCAAGGGTTATTGCCACATCTTAAAGATAGATATGCTTCTCAGGAGTTTGAAAGCCTCAGTCATCTTGTGCAAAGGATCTCTGATCAAGATACTAGGGTTTTTGAACCTAAAAAGAATTGGAGTAAAAAAGTATCATTTGTTGAAGAAGTAGGAGATTCTGATTCTGATGAAGAACCAGTTATTGGCTTAGCTGAGTGGGTTAAGAATAAAAGGCCGATATCTTGTCCCTTTGGTCAGAAAGAGCCAGAAAAGTTTACCTTTGATATCACCAAGGCCGACAAGATATTTGATCTTCTGCTTCAAGAGGGCCAAATTAAGCTATCACCTAATCATGTGATCCCATCGGTAGAAGAGTTGAAGAAGATCTTGTACTGCAAATGGCACAATGCAACTTCACATAGTACAAATGAGTGCAAGGTGTTCAGGCAACAGTTACAATCGGCTATTGAATCTGGGAGAATTAAGTTTGGTACTTCCAAGGCCCAGAAGCCAATGAAAATTGATCAACACCCTTTTCCAGAAAATATGTTGGAGGCCAAAGGGAAGACCAAGGTATTGACGTCAGAGGCTGCTGAGAAAAACACATCAGTGGATCCCCAACATCGGATAACTACCGATGATGCAAAAAGTAAGGGTTTGCTAGGAGAAAATAGTAGTTCCAAAAAACCTCCTCGACCTGGCATTGTGATTATCCATCCAAGGCAGCAGGAGGGTTAGCGTCAGCATAAGGACCGATATCGACAACAACAAGAAGAGAGACGTCGGGAAGAATGGTATCGGCATAAAGATCATTGGATGTGCCCGTTTTTCATCCATTGCTGGGAAGAAGGTATTAAATTGCCAATTGTTGAAAATTGCCCTAAGTGCAATGGTTATTATGGGGTCAATCGGTCAGAAAGGAGGTTTCAACCTAGCAATCAGGGTTTATTTATCAATGAACTGATCAGAGGCAGAGCATCAGTGCATGATCGGCTGGGGGGCAGACTTAGTGTACATGAAAGGCTTGGTAAACGTGCTGGATATTTTCTAAGGAATCAAGAGGAGCTTGAGGAGATGGGAAACACAAGAGTTTCCGATGAAGAAATATTCTACAGGGACCCTAATATACGCCGTGTAGAATCAACTGGGACCTGTTATCAGCCGGTTTGGAAAACCAAGTTTCCTCGATGGTGCCCGGAGGGTCTGACAAAGACATAGAAAAGGAGGATGCAACGTGAGCATCAGGAGGATTTATACCAAGAGGAAAATTCCTCCAATGAGAGGTCTGGTCATCAGCAGTGGCAGGTAAAACACAAAAATAAGGGTTCATCGGCAGATGTTAATATGGTATTCATGTTGCCGATGGAGTTTTTGGCACTATCTGATAATGAGGAAGAAGTTGTTCTCTCTGATCAAGTAGCTCAGTTGACACTAGATCCAATGATGGCTGTTTTTGAGAAACCTACCGATGACGAGAGACAACATCTTAAGGCTTTGTTTGTGAAAGGCAGAGTTGATGGGCAGCCTGTATCTAAGATACTTATCGACGGAGGGGCTGCGATTAATATTATGCCTTATGTGATGTATTGGAAACTTGGTAAGGGAGATCAAGACTTGACCAAAACCGATATGATGCTGAAGGATTTTGAAGGCAATGTGTCACCGGCTAAAGGGGCAGTATGTGTTGAATTGACCATCGGCAGCAAAACCTTGCCGACGACGTTCTTTGTTATTAATGGCAAGGGTACATATAATCTGCTTCTAGGGAGGGATTGGATTCGTGCTAATTGTTGTGTTCCTTCTACAATGCATCAATGCCTCGTATAGTGGATTGGGGATAAGATTGAGTTTGTCCCTGGTAATTCTTCTTATATCATCGCATCGGCAGAATCAGATACTTATGAGCGAACTAAATGCATATCAGGAGAAGTTTGGGAAAAAGAGTTCCTTAGAGTTGCTGATTATGAAATTCCACCGATCCAAGCAATCGGTTCTGAAGAAGAGTTTTAATTGATAGGTTTGCCGATGATGGAAAATTAGGTCAAGGGTTCACATCGATAGATGATTTAGTAGAAGTAGATATTGGTGATGGCGATAGGCCAAGACCTACTTTTATTAGTGCTAAGTTAGATTCCGAGTGTGAGCAGCAAATAACTGATTTGTTAAAAGAGTATAAAGATTGTTTTGCTTGGGATTATACTGAGATGCCTAGATTAGACCGATCGATAGTTGAACATCGGTTACCTATCAAATCTGGATTTCGGCCACATCAGCAGCCAGCGCGCCGATGCAACCCTAATATACTTCCTGACATTATGGCCGAGATAACTAAATTAATTGAGGCAAAGTTTATTTGGCAGTGTCGATATGCAGAGTGGATCTCTAATGTGGTTCCTGTTTATAAGAAAAATGGAAAACTTCGTGTTTGTATTAATTTCAGGAATCTCAACAAAGCCACACCGATGGATGGCTATCCAATGCCGATTGCTGATTTGTTGATTGATGCTGCAGCCAGACATCAAATTATCAGCTTCATGGATGGTAATGCAGGTTATAATCAAATATTCATGGCTGAAGAAGATATTCCCAAGACTGCTTTTAGATGTCCAGGTCATGTAGGGTTGTTTGAGTGGATAGTCATGACGTTTGGTTTGAAAAATGCCGGCGCTACTTATCAAAGAGCTATGAACTTTATTTTTTATGAATACATTGGCACATTAGTGGAGATCTACATTGATGATGTAGTGATTAAGTCTGGAGATATCACAAAACATCTAGCTGATCTACGAAAGATACTGGAGTGCACAAGGAAGCATGGATTGAAGATGAATCCTAATAAATGTGCATTTGGTGTATCGGCAGGTCAATTCTTGGGTTTTATGGTGCATTAGCGGGGCATCGAAATCAGTAGAAAGTCTATTGATGCAATTAATAAGGTGGTTGCTCCTGCCAATAAAACTGAATTGCAATCTTTGATCAGTAAGATTAATTTCATTAGAAGATTCATATCTAATCTGTCGGGTAAGATCAAGGCTTTTAGTCCATTACTTAAATTGAAAGCCGATCAGGAATTTATATGGGGAATTGAGCAGCAGTTAGCCCTAGATAAAATTAAGAAATATTTAATAAATCCTCCAGTGCTAGTTCCACCTCAATACGGGAAACCTTTCAGGTTGTATTTGTCAACTGATGATACCGTTATCGGTTCAGCTCTTATTCAAGAATTTGAAGGGAAAGAACGTTTTATTTATTATTTGAGCAGAAGATTAGTGGATGCTGAGACAAGGTATTCGGCCATCGAGAAATTATGTCTGTGTTTATACTTTTCTTGTGTCAAATTAAGACATTATTTGTTATCTGTCGAATGTACGGTCATATGCAAAGACGACGTAGTCAAGTATATGCTGTCGATGCCGATATTAAATGGTAGAATCGGCAAGTGGATTTTAGCATTATCAGAATTTGAACTACGTTATGAATCGACTAAGGCAGTTAAGGGGCTGGTTATGACTGATTTTGTCACTCAGCATTGTAATACAGTGGACTCTCTAGAGGTTGCTCCTTGGACACTTTTCTTCGATGGGGTCCACATGTGGTGAAGGAGCAGGTATCGGCATTGTGTTGATTTCACCTAAAGGAAGGAAGTATAAGTTTTCATTGCCGATTGTTGCTACATCGACAAACAATCAGGCTGAATACCAAGCCTTGATAAAAGGGTTAGAATTGCTGAAGGAGATACGTGCCGATGCTGTTGAAATCTTTGGTGATTCTATGCTAGTTATAAATCAATTGGCTGGGATTTATGAATGCCGAAGTGAAGTTTTAATTTCGTATTATGAAAGATGTTTGCAATTGTTAAAAGGGTTTAGAGATTTTCATCTTGAACATATTTCTCGACTGCATAATGAAGAGGCTAATCGACTAGCTCAGCATGCTTCAGGGTATCAGCCTATTCAGGAAGTGCTAACATCGGTAGTCGATACCGATGACTGGAGAAAGGAGATTGTCGATTATTTAAAGGATCCATATAAAAAGGTTGAAAGATGTATAAGGTTCCAAGATACCAAGTATGTGCTCCTCGATGATGAATTATATTATCAAACTATAGATGAAGTTTTACTCAGATGTGTTAGCAGTGATGAATCGAGAAGCTTGATGGGTGAAATTCATGAAGGAGTGTGTGGAGTGCATCAATCGGCTTTCAAGATGAAGTGGATGATCAGAACGAATGGATACTATTGGCCAACTATTCTTGAAGATTGTTTTAAATATTTTAAAGGATGTCAGGGGTGTCAAAAGTTTGGTAATATTCAAAGAGCACCTGCATCGGCTATGAACCCTATAATTAAACCTTGGCCGTTCTGGGGATGGGCTATCGATCTCGTCGGTCAGATTTATCCGCCATCGAGCAAAGGACATAAATTTATTCTGGTTGCTACCGATTATTTCACAAAATGGGTTGAGGCAATTCCTTTAAAAAGGTGACATCGGCTAATATGATCGATTTTGTGAAAGAGCATATTGTTTACCGATTTGGTATTCCTTAAACTATCGCTACCGATCAGGGTACTATGTTTACATCGGGAGAATTTGATGAGTTTGCTGTAGGTATGGGAATTAAAGTTTTAAATTCTTCTCCATATTATGCTCAAGCTAATGGTCAGGCTGAGGCTTCTAACAAAGGGATCATCAAACTCATTAAGCGCAAAATTAAAGAAAATCCTAAGAGGTGGCATACAGTATTAAATGAAGCCTTGTGGTCATATCAGATGTCATGTCATGATGCAACCAAAGTAACGCCTTATCAGTTAGTATATGGACACGACGCAGTATTGCCTTGGGAAATTAAAACTGGCTCTAGGCGAATACGTTCTCAAAATCAGCTGACAGCCGATGATTATGATACTCTTATGAAGGATGAGTTGGAAGATGTGGCGGTTCATTGGTTAAGGGCTTTAGTTAGCATCGAAGAAAATAAGAAAAGAGTAGCCAGATGGTATGACAAGAAGGTGAAGGTAAAGGAGTTTGCCGATGGAGATTTGGTCTGGAAATTGATTTTACCGATTGGGACTAAAAGTTCAAAGTTTGAAAAGTGGTCTCCTAATTGGGAAGGTCCATATCGGATAAATCAGTCTGTTCCTGGTAACGCATATATTCTAGAAACCCTCGAAGGGGTTGTGTTTCCCAGAGCATTAAATGGAAAATATTTAAAGAAATATTACCCTAGTATCTGGATGGATGCATAAAAGTATAAGTGCCGATAACAGTCCTATCGGCTAGAATTATACAAGGATGTCAATGTCTTATAAAGTGCCGATGCAATAGACAAGATTTATAAGTTTAACAAGGATTGGATAGCCAATATCGCACGCAGGCGAATCTGGTCGGCTTTCTTCATTTCTTTGATGTCTTCATCGGCAGCACCCTCCACAGGCTTGAGTTTTTTCTTCATGGCCAAGGCTTTGCGAGCCTGGATGTCTCTTTCTTGCTGAAGGGCCTTGATGGCATTGGGTAGCTAGCTTTCTTCTTGTTGGGCATGAGTTAAGGCTGCCTCGACTTCTTTCAATTCAGCCAATAGAGCCATCCTCTTTACCGATAAATCTAAGATTTTCTGCTTAAGTTCAGCGCCCGAAGTCTGCAAGTTGCCGATGCCCTTGTGCTTCTCATCGGCAATCTATTTTAGTTGTAGCATCTCTTTTTTGAGTTGAGCCTGAGCTGCTCTATCGGCAATGCGTTGAGCAGCCCGTTGATATTGCAGTTGGCGGCTTTCTAAATGGGCTGCTGGGAAGAGTGCTTCTTCAACATCGGCAGGGACCTGGACATGGATTGTTTTGAAAATTGCCTTTGCGGGGTCCGAGTCATCTACCAGTTGGGCGGTATCCTGCTATAACAAGTCTAGGAGAGCTTCCAACTTGGACTTAATTTCTGTCGATATTGGTCCCAGTGCAAGGGAAGAACTTGCTTCCTCTCCATCATCATCAGAAACGTCAATGGCAAAGGAAAATAGGCTGTTTGGGGAGTCTTGTTCCTGAGAAAAAGAAAAAGAGGTCAGTTAAGGATAAGTATGAATATTATAAATCGACTAGGTCAATCAGCTTACCTGTTTCAAGGCAATTTCCTGTACTTGGCTGGAGGAAGCAGCCTGGAGTATGCCGTGTGGAGGATCGGCTGAGCTTGCTGATGGGATATCCTCTGTGGCCTCATCGGTGGTTGGCCCTTGGGGTATGATGACCGATGGTATGTCCTGTACAGGAGGATTAACTGCTTGCTCAGTTGTATCAACTGATTCTTGCCGGCTTGCAAACATTGGGGTAGATGTGGGGATCGGCATGGACTTCTGTCGTTTTGGCTGTGCCTCGGCATCTGTTAAGGCTTTGCGCTTTGCTTGGGCCTCAGCAACGGTTGGCTAGGGGGCATCGGCACTTGTTGGTTGTGGAGCTTGAACATCTAGTACGCTTGCAGATGTACCCATTTGTTACTGCAAAACAAGTGTAAGGTATGATATTTAACAGATAAAATATAAAGTCAAAGGAATACCTCTGAAGGTTTGTCAGAGGTAATGGTGCTTGATGTCGGAGGAATTGCCGATGACGATCCAGCAGCGGCTCTTATACCCTGATGATTAATGTTAATACAGTCTGTGATCGGCATGAGTAGAAATAAACAGGGTTGTTACCTTGAATGCCTTGATCAGGGTTGTAGCAACAGCCAATGGAGTGGCCCTAGCTGTAGCCAATTTGGACTTCGAGGTGATAGTCTTGGCACGGGTCTTCTGGTGAGTCAAAGCAGCTAAGGTGGGGGTGTTGTAGCCGATCGGTGATATCAGGGAAACAGGCCAAAGATCGAAGGGTTTCCCACTTTTGCTCATAGATGGTGCTGGGTTGTTAACCTGTCATGAGAAAGTTAGTTACCGATATATGAAAGGAAAAAGCAGAAGGGAGTTAAAAGAAACTTACTATGTCATCGGGAATGGCGTATTCAGGGTCGATCATGTGCCGATATATGTGAGCAGATGTTGCAAATAGTTGTTCCCTCCACTCTTACGACCATTGCTTATATGATTCTATGATGAAAGATACTGGCGTCCAGATGGATAGATCGACATCTGTAGTATCGGCATCGGGGGAGAGTCGCACTACCCTACTCCAATCTGTTCCGCAAGTAATTGTTTCTCTGGGTTTGATCACATCGGCAAAACAAAGTTTGATTGGTAGTTGCCCAAAAGCCAATTGATGGGATACTGCCGATGGATTGTAAAATTCATACGTGATATTGGTGTTTTTCCCGCTACCGAATGTGTTTACTGGGATTGCCCTGGGAGTAATGATGGCCATCATGAGTTCATTATCCTGATTCAGAGTGTCATCGGCAAAGTTGAAAAGAAGGGGGAATCTGTTTTCTTTGTCAATATAAGGTACCCAGGCCCTACGATTACGAGAAAGACCATTGTAGAAGCTTTGGAAGAATCTACCGATCTGGTCTTCATTGGCCTCTGTTCCAGGGAGGACAATTATGGCTTCACCAAAATTGAGGGGTGAGCGTGTTGTCGATTCCTCATCCCCAAGCACGTGGTCTTCAGCAATTTCTCATGGGAATTGTTGGGCAAAGAAGTCCCATTGCAAACGTTTGTGCATATGGGCATTCAGCCACATGTTGATAAACCACCACGGGCCTCCTAAGTTGCCGATGGGTTCACCAAGCAAAAGTTTCTGAGACACTTGATGAAGAAGATGATAAGTGGAGCTCAGAAGGTATCGGCCAAGAGGGAACCTTACACCATTGGCCAAGAGTTCAGCCGCGGGGAGGAAGGCGTTGGTTGGTCCTACTGATCGACCACAGAAGATAAATTTTTCTAACCACATATTCAAGAATGTGGCATGTTCCCTCTGGTTAACTGTCCTGATCCTCTGGCATTCTTGAATATATCCCATCCAACCGCCGATGTTGCAGGTATTCACCCTATATTCAGATTTTCTGCCATAGATGGAGCCTTCATCGGTAGTTGAAATGTCCAAGCCAGTGATCATGTAGACATCGGCAAGTGTGGGAGTAGCTGGGCCATGTCCAAACATAAAAGTGTTTGTTGTGTCTGACCAGAAGTAAGCAGCTGCAATCATCATTGACTCGTTCTTTTGCATATCGGCAATGGATAGCCTAATGCATTGGTCTAGCTTCCGTTCTGCCCAGTGTACTTGCATCGACCTGTTGACCCTCAAGTACCAATTTTTCCACCCTTTGGTGGTTTTGGGCCAAGATCGGAATGTATCTTTCCATAAATTCAGAGAGAAATTTTGGGCTCTAAAAGGGATTCTGTTAACCTCTACATTAATCAGATCAGTTGGATCTGGGTTGCCCATTGGTCCTAGGCATTGGAAATACGGCTGATCGATTGGAATAACTAATTTGTTGCAAAGTTCCTAAGTTTAGAGGATCCGAAGAACAAAGAAAAAGAGAAAAAATTACCAACTGTATGAACTCGCAAAGACCAGAGGAATCGAGGTAAAAAGTAACGGAAATGGAACGAACCGCAGGGACGTCGAAGTTGATTGTCATTATCTTGAGGTAGATGGGGGTACGAGCTGGAGACTCGAGGTTGACGCTGGAGAAAAGTTCTTGTTGGTTGAGGTCGCGCAGTTGTTCGTCGGAGTCGCCGCCGGGAAGAGAGAATGCTAAAGATTGGAGTCTGAGGGTAGAAGACGAGCGTTCCGGAGAAATCTATTTATAAGCCGCTCGGTGTAGGGGTATTTTGGACTTATCTCTATGCTGCGCGCATGTGGGTCGAGGTGGTTCAGATGGATATGGTAACTGTTCGCACGATAATCAAGGGATTATACAGATGATTTGATGGCAAGTAATCATGACTTAGAAGAGATCTCGATACAGGATATTTTAATTCTAAAAATGGCGGCATTATTATGTTAGGATCTTGCCGATGGATTATTGTTTCGGTATCTTAACCATAATCAGGGCAAGAGTGGTTGGAAATTGTGCGATATTTACTGAGGTGCGTGAATCAGGACTAGATTTGATTAGATTTGATAACAGATCAAGTTTTGGCTTGGAGGATGAGTTACGGTAATTGGGCGAAGGCAAACGTTATCTGGAGTGAATTTCGGAGCATTAATGGTTTTATACTCCGAAATTGGGGGGCATGTGTTGACACCGTTTTTTGCACGTGTCAAAATGATCAGAGTGGGCTAATCAGCAGGAGGAAAGTTACTGTATACGCTGACAGCTGATGAAAATCAGCTTGTAAAGATGGTTGCCGATGAATGGTGGTGATCGATGGAGAGGTTGATTTAGACTCGGGCATTGCCGATAAGGTTGGAGATGTTATTGTCGATGCCGATGAAGGAAGGCTTAAAAACTACTGCCAATGAAACAGAAAGTATGCCGATGGAAAGGAGGTCGGTGAGAATTCCATCATAATTGAGGCGGACAGGGAAATAGATAGGAGTTGATTTTCTTTTCTATATTTGTTAGAGTATGATTCATGTAAGAGTCACGTGTTTCCTTAGATATGGACTTGGTGTCCTAGTCGTATTTGGTTATGTCTCTTTAGATCAGGGTATAAATATAGATTGAGGGGCAATGTAATATATATCAATCAATATCAAAACCAATTTTTACTCCTATTTGCATCTACTTACTTTTCGGCGACTTCGTCAATTTGCATATTTTTTCCCTTTTTACGAGTTCTCATTGATTCAGCGAGTTGCATCGCTTTAGTGCGACCTTCGGCGATTCTCGAGTTCCGCGTGAGTACCTCTTGGCCGTGACTTCCAGGCGTATCGCTATTGTCAGGGCCAAAGTGCTCGTATCTTCATCCTTGTCGATTAACAGGTCAAATCGACTAGCACGCTTTGGATATCGATTCGGGTATTAGCCCTTTGTGTTTGCAGATCCACTTTTGCATCAACAGCGTCAGGTCACCTCTTCATCCAGCGTTCGGTCACTCGATCAAGACCACACGCTCTCTGCTGTCACTAGACCGAACGCGCTGGTCCTCCCAAGGCTAGCGTTCGGTCACTCATAGTGACCTGGTTCGCCTCCATTTCTTCATTGAGTTGATCCATTTCAACTCCAACTTCTTTCTTCTTTACAAATGTGCCAACACCACCAAGTGTACACCAACATGTGTATGTGTGTTAATTTTTCATAAACATTTTAAGGAGTTAGCCACTCAACTTGCCACGCTACTCGATCCTAGCGACGATGCAAACTTAAATAACTCGAGTGGCACCAGATGACCGATATGCAAACAAGTTTGCCCCTCTTGATAGTACGACCATTTATCCTAAACTCGGTCATCAACTCCTCTACACTCCTATGACCGGTGAAATGAAATGCCCTAGGTTATACCTTTGCCTTGCGCATTCCATTCCATCTCCTCCAATGTCGATGCAACACACGCACCAACACGATCAACAATGATATGATCTACTTCATATCATCACATGATCATATTGGTTCATCAATCTTGATTTCACTTGCTCTTCACCATTGCCTCGGTCTATCGGCGCCAAGTCATCACTTAACTTGCCCTTCACACTTGCAACCAGTCCGTCGAGCCAAGTCATGTCTTAATCTTCTCCACCTTGATCACATGACTCAATGTCATGACTCATGTGCAATAAGCTCCTTCATCATCACATGTGTGAGCTTTGCAACATCTCCAAACCATTTCCACCTCCATGGCATATGTTACACACACACATGTACCTATGGACTAATCACATGTGTATCTCACATTAACACAATTAGTCCACCTAGGGTTGTCACTCAATTACCAAAACCAAACAAGGACCTTTCACCCCAAGAAGACCAATCGAGACAAAAGGAAATTGCTATCCTACTAGGACATGTCGTGGGCTACAAAAAGAAGGACAAGGCCCTCAGACTCCTCCCATCTAGAAAAGCCTCCAAAGGAGTATTCTACTCCTCCGCAGGCTCAGGGGCTACTATTAGGTATTGATATTAGGGATACCCAAAGCAAGGGAGTTAGCGTCCACGCTGACTTCCCTGGATGGCTCAAGACGTATTAAAAGGTCTCGCCTGACCCCTTAGGCGCAGTCTTTGTCTCGCCCGACCGCTCGACCTCGAGGCCGCGGGCTCTGTCTCACCCGACCCCTTGGGCGCGGGCTCCGTCTCGCCTGACCCCAAGGCTACGGGCTCCGTCTCGCCCCACCTCGAGGCCGCGGGCTCCATCTTGCCCAACCCTAAGGCCACAGGCTCTAACTCACCCGACCCCTTGGGTGCGGGCTCCGTCTCATCCGACCCCAAGGACACAGTTTCTGTCTTGTTCGACGAGGATCCATACCGCCGCCAACCACTCTAGGTCCAGGCGTATAGCCCTAGGTCAAAACTCTGATGCCAGGGAAGAGACTAGCACGTCTCGATGTAACCCATGGCCATGATAGGCCATACCTGGGGATTAACATCAAGAACAGTGTCGAACGTGCCGGTGCTATTCTGCCTAATCCTTGTACGGATGCTGACAGGCGCGTTAGTTCACCACGACGTTCACCGGGACAGAGTGAAACACCATGATTGGCAGATGATGCCTGGGCATGGCGCTAGTGATGAATAGGGCCACGACATGGATCCGTCCCTGTTAACCCTAGAAGCCTTCTTCTCTCTCTCGTTCTTCTACTTTTCCTCCTCTGTAACCCGCGCTTTTCCTTGGTCTATAAAAGGGGAAGTAGGGCGCCCCATGAGGAGGATCAATATCTCAACACGAGAGATCGAAACACGACAGCACGACATGAGCACACAGTTGAGCGGCAAGCGAGCTCTCAGCACCCGTTCACCTCCTTCCACTAGAGACTTGGGATCCTCTCCCTCTCTCGCCTGTTTGTAACCCCTACTACAAATCAAGTGCCGGTAACACAAACAGCAGCGAACTGGACGTAGGGACGTTCCGCCCGAACCAGTATAAATCCTTATGTCCTCCGAGCACACCATCCGAGCCAGACGCGCAAATACAAATTTACTCATCGGTGGTCCAAAAACACCTACAATCGTTGATAAAGCTTGTAATGAGATCTAGGGTAGGGTAATGCTAACATAGGGAGGATATTAATATTTAGGCCTTATAATGACTATTTACTCTTAAAAAATCTCAAAGGGTAGGAAGATATAGGCACATGTGGCCTACACTAAATGTAACAACCCAAAAATCCACACACCAAAAATACCAACTACAAATTTTTTCTCAAAACTTCCATGTGATGATGAGTGTCATGTAAAGTAACCCAACCCAGGAGTTGCATTAGAAGTAACCCAACCTAAGTCAACACATAAGCATAGCATGTCATATGTGGATTATGATTATTTAATTTCTATCAAATAGATGTTGCATACATATTAACTTAAATTGTGATTTGGATTCTCATTGCTTTATGTTATGCTTAACAATTCCATAAAGTTATTATTAAACAAAATTCCCTAAACTCCAATGAACAAGTTACCTCGGATTTAAATTCAAATTTCAAACCAAATTTGAATTCAAACAAATGGAAAAGAAATGAAAAATAGAAAAGGAAGGAGAGAAGAAGGCCTCCCAGCCAGCTGCTCGGCCCAACCCGCACGACCAGCAACCAGCCCAGCCAGCCCCGCCAACGCACTGCAGCCAGCCAGCCGCTTGGCTCGCACGGCCCAGCTTGCGGCCTAGCGTCGCTCGCGCGCCCGTCAGCCTCGCTTGCGGTCGCTGTCACCGTGGCCCCGCGTGACAGCCGCATGTTGCCCATGCCCGCGCATCTCCCCGTCTCCGCTTACAGCCGCTGCCTGCTGGACCCCGCACGTCAGCGCTACTGTGCTTCTTCCCCACGCCGTGCTCAAACCACCGCGCGATAGAGCCCCAACAGAAATGGTAGGGTGGGCCAGGGGTCATGCCTAGGGCATGGTCCTATCTCTCCCTTGCGCCGCGCCCACGCAACCCCACGCACATCATTGGATGCAAGCTCGCGCACCGATCGCCCTTGAATCCCCAACCACCGATCACCGAGCTCGCCGATTCCCGCTCGGCTATAAGAGCCTCGACCGAGAGCCCTAGCACTCGTCTAGTCACCCGCCGCCACTTGGTGGCCGTCCACAGCACACCAAGCCAAGAGAGAGGAGGGAGAAGGGGAGGGAAGGAGAGGAAGAAAGCGCCGAAGCCGCCGCGGGGGAGGAGATCGTCGGAGCCGAAGACGGTGCCGGTGCTTCATCACTGACGCGGCTCGGCACGGCACTGCACGGCCACACCGGAGCTACACGGCCTCGCATCGACACGGCATCGCCATCCTCTCTTCCATAGCACCCATGGTGAGCCCTCCTTCCGATCCCTCTGCTTGCCGCCGGACTCTGTCACACCGGCCATGGCGCTCCACACCAGGAGCGTGTAGGCCAAGGCCATCACCGGCCGCTGGGAACACCTGCACCCACGCACATGTCTATGACCACGCCGTGACCACCCCGCTGGAGCCCCGTTGATCACCCGCGCGCCTCGCCGTCATCTCCATGGCGCCGTGGCCGCCGGGAAATCCCTGCCGGCCATATGGAAACGCCGAAGCCCCGCCTTGAGCCCTAGACACTTCACCATGCCCCCACGGACTCATAGTAGCCTTTACCCGCTCAGCTGAGCCACCCGGAAGGCCGCACGCGCGACTTCACCATCGGCAAGCACTGTCGAGCCACCGCTCGCCGAGGCCAGCACCTTGGAAAGCTCTAGCCGCCACCTTGACCCCACAGACGCAGTCGCCGTGGTTCGGGAAAGTTTTTCCCCTCCCCAATCAGACACTAGCGCCACCGCAGGGACTCACAGCGAGTTCGTCGCCGATGGGAGCACCGCCGCAGGAGAAATAGGGGAATACCCCCTCGCCGGCCACCTGCGCGTGAACTCGGCGCATGTGAGCCGAGCCGAGAAGAACAAACAATAGACTCGGTCCACCATAGACCAGTCTGTGGTCCATGGACCAGCAGCAATTGGTCCACCGTAGACCACAGCCATGGACCACAACCTAATACGAGCCCATAGCCGTGACATGGCCGCAGCACAGTGTGCCACGTGTTCAGCCTGGCCCGGTCCAGACCGGCCCAACCCGAAGCCCAACCGGCCTAGTTCGAACCCGACAAGTATTGACCGTTGACTAGTCAACGCTGACCGTTGACCTGGCCCCACCTGTCAGTGACACAAACACCCTGGACCCACACGTCAGATGCTGATGTCATGATGACATCACGCGGGACCCACATGTCAGAAGCCAGCACAGCCGAGTTGACGTCATGCTGACGTCAGCTGCCGACGTTAGCAGACCAGGCCCACATGGCAGTGATCGTGACTGTTGACCATTGACCATTGACTGACGTTGACTAACGTTGACTTTGACCGGACCCACCTATCAGTGACCCAATAGACTTGGCCCCACCTGTCGGTGTGGACAACGTTGATGACGTCATGCTGACATCAGCTGGGCCCCACCTATCAGCTCGGAACCATGATAACAACGTCAAGCTGACGTCATGCTGACGTCAGCAAGCCACGTGGACCAACCACATCATGACACGTGTCAGCCTAGGATTAATTCAGCCTTTTTTCCATTTTCAGAAACAGATTTAATCTTCGGAAATTCATAACTAATTCATACGACCTCGGAAAAATACAAAACCAGGACCAAAATTCATCTAAAATCAAGCTCTACGCAATGGACCCATGTTTGAGTGCATTGGTTCTTTTGAATTTTTATTGCTTCTTTGTGCTATTCTATAGACGTCGCTAACGTGACTATAATACAAATGATGTAGACTCAGAGGAGAACCTGACGGACGAGGACCATGAGTACCATGAGGAGAACGGAGACGACTACACTGAAGGTGCCACATCCCACCTAATCTCGTAGCACCTATTACGCATGGCTAATATAGAACTGCTATCGCTTTACTTTACTGCTACAACTATACTATGCTAGGACTTGCATGGTAGTATGCTTGCTTGAAAGCCTTTACCTTGACGCAACCGTACCCCTGCATACCCTGCTATTAGGATAGACACACGCATACTGCTATATATTTCATTACTTATACTTCTACTACGCTTATACTACATGCGTGGTGGAAACTGGTGTTACCTGGACTATGGGGAGAGTGCTGTGTGTGTGACTTGGGTGTGTGGAGGGTGAGGGTTGTGTCGACCAAGTTGGAGTATACGACGAGCCTGGGGCAAGTCTTGCTATGGGATGCTACCTGGGCACCCCTAGAAATGGATACCTGTGGTGGGTAAATGGTATATGAGGTGGACCTGGGTGTGAACCTGTGATGGGTGGAGCCCGAGATGGAGGTGCTGTGGTGGCACGATGAATGGAAACCCTGATGGAGACATTTTGGCTTGGTCATCCCTAAGGACTTACTAGTACTCAGATTCACTGGGAAGCCTTACGTACCACTCGCTCTATATGGTGCGGGACGGCTGGACTACTTGGTAGGGTATTGCCACTACTACTAGGTTGATAGCGGACAGTGTAAGGAGGTACGAGGCACGGAGGATTTCCCCCACACCCTTTCAAGACTTCATGGAGACCTTGTGGACCTGGCTCATGACTCACAGTTTCAGCCACCCCAGACTTGACTTGGGGTGAACCAGGGCTGAATGGTAAAGTGGCATTATCCTAGGCTAGCAAGCAGCCGGAATCAGCCTAGTTGACGACGGTCAGCGAGGAAGGCAGATATTGTGGTTATGTAAAACCTCTGCAGAGTGTATGGTTGATCGATCGATATATGTGCCGACTTGTCGGCTATGGACCTTTCCTGGGTTTCGCTTAAACTAGATAGTGAGATGAGTCCTTCTCTTCTTCCCCCGTGAGAGAGTGTCGGTCATAGCTAGGGGCTACGGGCCTTGAGACAGTGCCGAGAGGGAGTTGGCCTGTCGACTGAGCAATGGTATGGTATGGTGATGGTATGGAGATGGTGGTATGTCGATCCCAGGATCGAAACCTGGCTCGAAAAAGGGAATGGAGTGGAATGTATGTGGGAATGGTGTTAAAACTTGACAAATTATTACTATTTGCTTGATATGCCAATGCATAGGAAACCCCAGCTTTATAGGTTCCTTTAACTATGTCCCACTTGCATCCAATTTCCACAAAGCAATGCTCATAGGGATGGGAGTGGCCAGTACAAATCGTACTGATAAATTTTGGCACACAGGTTCTGCTGAGGAGTATAGCTCCGAGGAATTTGACGGTTGAGGGGTTCGTGCCTACGCTCGAGTTTGGCGATCTTATCTTCAAGCTGTTCTGAATGAATGCTACTTTTGATTCCGCCAATGCGGCGATGTAATAAATTATGTAATTCCGCACTACTTGTACTCTGATATTATCATTGTATGGATATGATATTCGACTGGAATTTAGGTAATATGATCTACAACGATCTTATTACACTTCGACGCTGTGGATTTCCCTTCACGGAAATTGGGGTCGTTTCACTAAACCTCTTCCATTTATTTAGATGTTTGAACTTTGTTATCAATGAATTATATAAGCAATAATAGTTACACTATCAATATAATTATGTAAAATGCTTCAGTTAAAATGTATAAATATATCTAAATTAATAGCTTATATAATTTATATGTCATGGTTATTAGTATAACTTTAAAAAATTTGTTAGGATAATTAGTATATGATAAGTTGTTAAGAAATATGTTTTAAGATTGTTGAAACATATATATTTATTATCACTCATGCATGCATGTCTACTTGATTGGTGTGATGGCACAATATGTTTGTTTACTTTAATCAATTTTAATATTAATAGAAGCGGGTAATGTATAAACATATTTATATATGGTTATTTAAAAGTTTATGTCATAGAAGATTTTGGTAATTTAGATGTAGATTTGAGGGAATATTTTAGTCTTTTTTAATAATTGCATAAATGTAAGCTAGATGCAAATTTAAAAGGTTACATACACTATCTATCATAATATCATGTGTGCAAATTCAGTTTACTTTAGACCATATTTTTTAATGGCATATAGATGAATGGTTACTTTATGTTGTTTCTTAAATACCCAACCCATTAGTAGTATGTAGTAGTTGGCCTATCTCTAGACGTATTTGGTGGATTTAGTACCACATTAAAAGTTTAGGTTGAGGACTAGTTTATAATCCTTGTTGCTCCAAATATAGCATCTCTAGTTGTAGTTCCTATAATGGCTGTTTCAGCTTGCACATGTGCACTTACGATGTTAAATAAATTTGTTATGCTTAAAAGTAAACTACCAATATTATTTTGACATGATGTTTTAGTATAAATGTATAACTTATTTAAAACAACAACTTATGAATATTATTATCATAGATACTAATATAACATAAATTGAATTGAGTGTTACTGCTATGTGGTTTGTTAAAGTAATATGTTTTCATGCTTGTAAGCTATTAAAATAAATATTTATTCTAATGTATACATGTTTACTTGGTCTGTATTGTGGAGCATATCATTATGCTTACTTTTAATTGGATAGTGGTAAAAGATTAAAATTTGGTAATATATAGCATACTTTATGGATATTGAATTAGTTTTTTCGTAATAGCTTATATTAGTATTTATTTGTTAGCGGGTCGAGGTGGATAATTCACATACAAATTAAAAGGTGTTACTTTATATTATATTTTAATAATGATAGTGGTGGGTAATTTATAAAAAATAGAGGGTATTTTACATTAATTTTATAATAAGGGAGGTGGATTACTTAGAAGTTTTTAGATACAAATTTAGGAAGTTATTTTGAAATATATTTCATAATAGATACAAATTTAGGGAGATATTTTGATTTATCTTTCATAATAGCAAATGTGGGTAATTTAGATACAAATTTAGGAGGTTATTTGGAATTATTTTTCATAATGGGAGAGGTGAATAATTTTTTGTAAAACGGAATAGATCCGGTGGCTATTATTGTAGATGATGATTATATATATTAAATTAAAAGTTAGATGTTTATGATTATTTTGAGAATTTGTAGAATTTATCTTTTTTAGCGTGTCGGATGAAAATTAATGTGGGAGTCCCTTCATTACTCTTTTGCTGGTACACCAAACCGTTCTATTTAATGTTCCCTTTCATTCGCCTTCGCCTGGAACGTTCAGAGCGAACCAACGTGGCACGCGCCGTTCTCTCGTCATGCGTTGCCTCCCTATGTGGCTGCATGCGTGCGCGCGTTGGAAAAACACTACAATTTCCAGGCTTCCAAGTAGTTTAATCACGCACACCGTACTAGTTACATTTTTTAAATGACAGAAGAATTCTGGCTCTAGATTTTTTTCACTGAAAAAAGACATCAGTATGTTGGCAAAATTATTAGTACATGCAAACACAAAGTAGTACCAGTGTACCACTACCACTCACATGGTTTAACATCAATGACTATAATGCATCAGCACTCACAAAGTTGTACGTCCACGTGATGCAAATAACTGCGTGGCTGTTGATTCTAGAAGCTGGAATGCTGGACGCTTTCAAGTTTCAACAACCCTTCTTTGCTGTCAGCCTGTGCGCTGCAAACCTGCAACAGGGCCGCCCACAACAAGCACTTGTTACATGCATAAACTTCTATGGGTAGACCTCGATGATCGATCGAACACCCAGAACAGGTATGATCTTGTAAGAGCTAAATCCGGCTTCAAAAATGATCTTTTTCCACTCTTTCTCATCTCGTTCCGCTCCATTGATAGTCATGATAAAGAGATCAAACAAGACTTGCGTCTCTACATGCTTCTGGTCAGATGACCCTGCTCCAACCACGATATCCATTATTATCACCTTCCCTCCTTCAGATGGTATAGCCCTCTTGCAGTTCTTCAATATCTTAACACATTCAGCATCACCCCAGTCATGCAGAACCCACTGACGAAACCAAATAAATCAGTAGCGAATCACAAAATTATGAACCTGTTTTTTGTTTTAAATCTGATCCCGTACGTACCTTGAGGAAGACAACGTTTGCCGATGGAATGCTCTCAAACATGTCGCCGGCGATGTACTTCACCTCGGTGTTAGTCGGAGCAGCGGCGACAACGTTTGGGAGGTCGAGCACGCTGCACTCGATGTGCGGGAACGCCTTTGCGATGGCCTGGGTAGCGCCTCCGAGCCCGCCGGCGACGTCGACCAAGGATCCGCTAATCCCTCGGAAAACGTCGCCGCACTCCTTGACCATGACGTCCATGATGAACCCGCTGTCCGCGACCATCCCGTTGTCACAGAGCTCGGCGAAGCTCGCGTCGTGGCGGGCCAGGTCCCACACGTGCCGTCCGTGCGCCAACTTGAACGGGGACGGGTCCGGCAGCTCGTGCTGGAACCACTCGTCGAGGTCGAGGAAGGAAGACACGAAGACGGTGCCGAGCACCATGTTCAGAAAGGGACTCACGTTCGGCGCCGAGCCGATCAGGAGACGAGACGCCAGCGTGAGCTCGTAGACAGGCTCGCCGCCGTCGTCGGCGTCGGTCGTCGTCGAGTGCGGCTGGACGACGACGCCGAAGACGCCGGTCTGAGTGAGCACGCGCATGAGGCGTCGCAGACATGGTATCTTGGACGGGTGGAGCGTGACCTTGGTGACTATCTGTGGGAGGGTGGCTGAGCCGCCATGCTGGTGGATGGCGTCGGGGATGCGGAGGTCTAGGGCCGCCTTGAGCGCCATGGACTTGACGTAGCCGAAGGTGTGGTGCCAGAGCTGGAGCTGGGCATCCAGCATGGTCTGCTGGTCAGTGCTTGCGTGTTGCGCCTTGGCGGGCGCCGCCATGGCGCAGAGCTAGTGTTGATCTGCTCCAATTGTTATAGCTTCTTGGGCGCAAATAAAACGCCTGCATATAGAGAGAGAGAGTTATAGACTCGTCGTTTATAGTGATTGAGCGCTCTGATGATCTTTGAGATGTTGACACTGTGATTTGCCTACTTGTTGGTTTCTACTCCAGTCGTCAAATGGAAATGCTCCGGCGTGCACGAATTTCACGCGAGAAGGGACGATGAGCACCCAATTCGAGGTCAGCGATAGTACGCTCCTTTGTTCGAACGATTGCCATCACAACTCACAAGGTGGCCGAATCTTATCTTATCATCTCGCCGTGACATGTCATGTTAATGGAGAACTAATAATCGTGAAACAGAGACCTTTGCCCATTATATTAGGGACACACGTTGAACATGTGGGCGCACCATATAAGATGGAAAATGCATTAGGGACACGTCCAGTAGAGTGAAAGCGACAGCTGCACGAATGAGCACAGAGCAAGGAAACACGTATTGAATGTTTGGCTGCGGTTCTGCCGTATTTGTACTGGACTTTGGCTGATATATATACTCCCTTTCTGAACATGGTACTTGGCGCCAAAGAGCAAGGAAACATGGAATTTTTTTCTTAAGACGGATCAGCATATGGTGAAGGTTGAAACGTTGAGGATGACGAGCTGCTGGGGTAGAGGTAGCTAGCCTGAGGCAGATAGGTGATTGGTGTCTGTGGCGTTGAGGATGAATGCTGCCGGGGCAGAGGTTAACAAGCTGAGGAACCAAGATGGGTGAGCAGAGGTCACCGGCGCATAGTCAAGTTTCTGGGTCTATGGGGTCGAGGTACGGGTCGCAACACATGGTACGCTACTCGCGAGAAATTTTTACACTTTGGGTCGAAAATAAACCCGTGAACTTGGGTCGGGGTCAACAAACCTAGGTCGAGGGTCGAAGGTGATAAACCCGTTTTATGTGACTATGCACCGGCGTCGAGGGTGACACGGGATCTTGACTCGCTCGCCTGAGTAAGTGCATACTGCATAGCAGAGGAATGAGAACAATATCGATGTCTTGTCTGGAACTGGCAGGAAGTGGAGGATTGGGGCAATGGAGGAGCGGACACTTGGAACCCTAGTCACCATGGTGTAGAGGAGAGGCGACAGAGTAGAGCATGTCTGACAAGGCAGTGCGTCAGGGTGAGTCGGGGGACGGAATGGCTAGCTTTCTGGTTTTCAGCCCGTGAATTTGCTGCAAGCTTCCGTTTATCGAATGGCCTAGAATCTTTGCTTTCCAATTCACGTGACAGACAAACAGGCCAGCCGGTTTCCAATTCGACCTGATTCCGACCATTCAATCAGGCCCTTAAGTGTTTCCCACTCTGAATGACTGGTTAAGCCATGTTGCTGGTTCAACAAAGATTGATACTCCTGTATAGAATGCATGTCAGCTTAATGTGCCCTTGCATCTATTTGCTTTGACTGCTGTATATGGAACGTGAAGAGTAAAAACTGCGGCCATATAAAACTGTAGACCGGTATGTTGAGACAAATATGCCATCTCACGCCTTCCTTCTGGCGTTGAGGAATGAGGACCCGCAACTCCTGTATTTTTAGACATATAACTTTTGTTATGCACCTATATATATATATATATAATATGTCTACATATATAATAAAAAATGTATTAAAAAGGCTAAAATATCTTATAATTTGGAACACGAAGAGTACATGTGATACATTTAACAACGAAACAGGCAATGGCAAAACACTTCTTCACACCTAGTTTCCACACGCAGATTATTCACGCATACAGTGTACTTGAGTTACATAGATATATCTATGGGTAGACCTCAATAATCGATCGAACACCTAGAACAGGTATGATCTTGTAAGAGCTAAATCCAGCTTCAAAAATAATCTTCTTCCACTCTAGCTCATCTCGCTCGGCACCATTGATAAACATCATAAAGAGATCAAACAAGATTTGCGTCTCCACATGCTTCTCGTCGGATGACCCTGCTCCAACCACCATATCCAATATTATCACCTTCCCTCCTCCTTGAGATGCTATGGCCTTCTTGCAGTTCTTCAATATCTTGACACATTCGGCATCACTCCAGTCATGCAGAATCCACTAGAACCAAAAATAATAATGCAAGTGATTATCATCACGATACTCAACAAGAGCACGATTTGACAATTATATGGGCGTATACCTTCAGGAAGAGAGTTTGCCGACGGAATGCTCTCAAACATGTCACCGGCGATGTACTTCACATCGGTGTCAGTGGGAGCATTGGCGACAACGTGTGGGAGATCCAGCACGCTGCACTCCACATGCGGGAAAGCCTTTGCGATGGTCTGGGTAGCGCCGCCGAGCCCGCCGGCGACGTCGACGAGGGAACTAATCCCTTGGAAGACGTCGCCGCACTCCTTGACCACCACGTCCATGATGAAACTGCTGTCCGCGACCATCCCGTCGTCGAAGAGCTTGCCGAAGCTGGCGTCGTGGTCGGCCAGATCCCATATATGCCGTCCATGCGCAAACTTGAAGGGGGACGGGTCCGGCAACTCGTGCCGGAACCACTCGCCGAGGTCGAAGAAGGAAGACACAAAGACAGTACCAAGCATCAAGGTCAGGAATGGAGTCACGTTCATCCCCGAGCCGACCAGAAGGCGGGACGCCGGCGTGAGTCCGTAAACAGGCTCATCGTCGCCGCCGGCGTGACCGCTGAAGACGCCGGTGAGAGTGAGCACACGCATGAGGCGTCGCAGGCATGGTATCTTTGACGGGTGGAGCGTGACCTTGGTGACTATCTGTGGGAGGGTGGCTGAGCCGCCGTGCTGGTGGACGGCGTCGGGGATGCTGAGGTCTAGGGCGGCCTTGAGTGCCATGGACTTGACATAGCCCATGGTGTGGTGCCAGAGCAGGAGCTGAGCATCCAGCACGGCCTGCTGATCAGTGCTTGTGTGTTGCTTCTTGCTAAGCGCCATGGCGTACGGCTTCTGTTTTTGCTTGTTATAGCCTCATGATGCATAACGTCTCCATTTATAGGCTCCCGTTTATAGTACTTCGAAATTCTATTTGATTGTGATATACGGATATAAGCTAAACTACAACTTGAAAAAGATATACTTTTTTTACTAGCTAGTACTATACAAGGAAACCAGCCCATGAACTAGTGTCTAGTATGGGTCCATCATCATCAACTAGTTCGAGCATACATAAATTAATTTATTAATCCCATAGCTTATCAAATTATCTAACTTTGCTTTCTCTCTTATTTGTTCATTTTCTAACACATAGATACTCTATAACCTTTATATTTGATTTAAATGCACAGTAAGCCCTTGAATTTGTCTGGGGTACCACTCCACAAACTCTCAAAATGCATTTTTTGCATCATAATATTGTTCAGTTTTTCCATTTAGCGGCCTGTTCGCTGGTGGGTTTCTGGGCTGGTTTGGGCTGGCTGGTGCTGGTTTATTGTGAGAGAAAAATACTGTTGGCTGGCTGGTTTGGGCTGGCTGAAACCAACAAGCGAACAGGCTGTAGGTCCATAACGGTTCGGGAGCTAGCTTTTGGCCCACGTGACGTTGCCAGCATGGCGCTAACTCTGTTGCTGTGCTCATGAGGAGCACGTGAGGTGGTTTGGGCCATGGAAATAAACAGGGATAGCAGCGAGCCAGGTAAAGTACGGGTAAAGCATTTACGTGCCAGCAATTTTAACTTTACCCGTCCACAGACATGCCCATAGGTATGGTTTCGAACCTACGCCCGGGTCCAACAAGTACGCTGTATCAGGTACTTATCGGGTATATTCAAGAAAAATTAAATAATAACTTTTAGTTAAACGGCACACAAATCTATCAATCTCACTTACATAACAATATAGAGTGGAGTAGTTCAGAAGCCACAACCTTCATGCTCGAACAAATAACACAACAAAAGTTTACACAAGAATTAAAGTACAAGTTAATAACTCACACAATCACGTTCTGGAAAAAAATCATCTTGATTGTTCAACAAGATATTCATATGCTACAAGTTAAATATTAAATATGTCAGTCGACATGATATGCATATGGTATAGGTTATAGATATTCATATTTATTCTCAAATTGCGTATATATTATTAGAAGACAAAAGTGCTTTTAGTTTACGAACTTTTGTGAGAACGAGAGATATTACGTGTATTATGCAGTTTATTCAAAACATAATCTACAATGAGTCAATGATAATTCTCCGGCTTTTCAAGAGCTAGCTTTTATGCCCGTCTATAAAAGCTAGCTTTTTGAAAGTAAAAAATTCGAACAAATAAACTCAAGTCTTGTGCGTCCGCTCTTCACGATTAGAGGATGGTGGAAACAGAGGTGTTATCAGACTTGTCCCTTTCCACTGTAAAGGGAGTGTTCTGGTTGGTTTCAGGGGTGCCGGTGAACGCAGAGGCGTGCACCGCGAGGAAAGGAACCGCGGACGAACGGCGCATGCGTCCTGCCCTCCTGCGCTCGGAGACGGAGTGGCCCAGCTAACGGCCTGTTGATCCGCCGGCCGGTCGATTTCAGCGTGATCACAGAAGCGTGCACCACGAGACAGCAACAGCAAGAACCGGCCGAATTTTTTACAATTTAGTCATTTTTTAAAAGTTTCTCACAAATAGACACCTGACAAAAGAATTAAGAAAATGGACCCTTAGCTCGGTTCCATTGATGCTGGCGCCGAGCTAACACGTCTTGGCGCTAGCGTCCAGGGCGCCGAGGTCCTGGGCTCGGGGGATGACATGGCAGGGAGCTCGGCGCCTCGGCGCCGTAGATCTTGGCGCCGAGCTCGGCGCCTACCTATGCCCCGCGTCTCTCTTCCTCTCCCTCTCTCGCCCGGGCAGAGCCGAGCCGAGGTTCGTCGCCGCCGCCGCCGTCCGCTCCCGCGCCAGCGCCCGCCGCCGCCTCCACCAGCCGCCCTCGCCGGCCCCCACCGCCCTCACCCGCGTCACCGCCCACACCACCGCCGCCCCACCGCCGCACCAGCGCCCGCGCTGCAACACCGCACCCGCGGCTGCGCCACCGTGCGTGCTCGCGTGCCGCGCCCGCGCCCCGAGGCCGCCTAGCGCCACCGCGGCGCCCCGAGGCCATCCCGCGCCACGCCGCCGCCGCCGCGCCGCGGCCATTGCCCCTCCGCCCGCGCCTCGGTCCCCTCGTCAGTTCCTGCTCCCGCGTCGCGCCCTCTCCTCGCCTTGGCCTCGCCCCGCCTTGCCACCCTCCACCGCTGGCCTCGGCCGTGGCCGCCGTGCCTCCCGCGCCCGTCGAGCTAGACTCGCCGCGTGGAGCCCCGGACATCCCGCGCCCGCCCCGCGCCACCGCTGTCGTCGGCCACGCCACCGCCGACCCCGCCACCTGCAGCGGCCGGCCGTGCCACCGCCGGCCTAGATCGTCGGCTTGACCCACGCCCATCGTCCGCTGCGACTCTGTCGACGTCCGCGGATCAGTCATTGGAAAGATAAAAAATTATAAATATACAATGTACGTACTTAGTTGGCATTTGTTATTTACTAGTTAATGTGATCTAGTGAGATATATATATATATATATATATATATATATATATATATATATATAGAGAGAGAGAGAGAGAGAGAGAGATATAGGTACATAGATATAGTTAGGTAGCTACTTAGATATGTAGTTACATAGCTATTTAGTGAGTACATTGTATATATATACGTAGTTATTATCTTATTTACTTAGTTTGTAGTTAGAAAGTACTCGTTAGATACTATCTATCATCTAGTTTGGACTAAAGAATATGTGTTTTATTACGTGTTTAAACTAGATGGACAACCTAGTGACCATATATCATAGATGAACCATTGAAAGCGATCGCTATGGATATGTTGAGTTTGTTGACATGCAAAGCGTGCCTGTGCTATTCAATGATAGGCATTCATTTAGTGAGATGGTTGCAAGGACTTGGGAGGAGCTGTATTGCCTTGGAGATGATGACATCGCAGTTGATGGTGTACTGCACCTAAGTTGTCCTCCCAACATCTTCAGGTGAATGATCTCAATTGGTTGTGCGGAACAGTGGGAGAACTATGTGAGACCGGCTATGAAGAGCCAGCTGCAATATTTGGACGTGGTTGTGCGTCGGGTGTTAGTTGATCCTATCCCTCATGGGTTTACCTCAGCAATGGATCAGCAGGCACACATTGACCCTCCTGTTCCTGAACCTTATCTATATGTGGAGATTGCACCTACGGTTCCCGATGCTCAATCTGCCCCGAATGCGGTAGTTGGAGATGGTTGTCAGACTCATATTTCCATGGTAGATCCACCTTATGAGATTCTTTTGACACAGAATCATCCGAGTAAGTGTCTTAACCGCATGGTTTTTGGGAGCTTACCCCGTTCCTTACATCTATTTCTTTCATTCTTTCCTCATTTCTCTACTTATCTTGCAGGAGACATTCCTAAGAATATGGATGTGCCCCCTGTTGCTGCACAAGTGAACTTTAGAGATGGATTCCGTGGCTCCAATAGTGTTGAAATTATGCATGAATCGGAGCCATATGAGATGGCTAGGACTCTTGATTCTGATGATGATCGTCCTGTTGGAGAGTTGACAGAGAATGATGTTGAGATGATCAGGCGTATCTTTCCCGACCGCCGTGATCCTAGAGTTCATGAGTTCAGCGATCTTGCTCATTCCGATCAGACGTTTGCAGAAGAACGTGATGATGAGCTCCTAGAAGCTCCTAAGGCCGGTCCTAACATGGTAATTGAGAATGGGAGGGTGTTCAATGACCTCTCTGCTTCGAAGAGGTGGTTGCAGGCTTTTGCAGTGATACGAAAGAGACCTTACAAGGTATTGCATTCATATGTGGAGTGCCGTTACACAGTTGTGTATGACAAGGAACGCTGCCCATAGAGGGTTTGTGCAAGGAAGCAACAGGTAACCGGAAAATGGAAGATTGCAAAAGTTGTCAGGCCACACAATTGTGCTGACCATGAGCTGACACTGAGGCATCGACAGTTGACATCTACTCTTATTACCAAGCGGTTTGTGGGAATTTTGCAAGGAGAACCCAACATGAAGGCAAGGACAATTATCAGGACCGTTGAGGCATTGTATGGAGGTTATGTGATAACTTATGGTAAAGCATGGAGGGCTAAGCAGCGAGCGTGGAAGATGATATATGGGGACTAGGAGGATGGGTATGAGCAACTGCCAGTTCTTTTCAATGCAATCAAAGTGGTGAATCCAGGCATGCAGTATGAGTACATCCCAAAACCAAATGCATGGAAGGATGGGAGGCAGATATTCTTCCATGCTTTCTGGTGCTTCCCTCAGTGTGTCGAGGCCTTTAGGCAGTGTCGTCCCGTCTTCTCCATTGATGGTACATTCTTGATTGGCAAATACTAGGGCACACTTCTTATAGCCATATTCTATAACGCGAACAACAAGTTGGTTCTTTTGGCATTTGCTTTGGTTGAGGAGAACAATGATAATTGGGGATGGTTCTTGAGGCTAGTCCGGATACACGTGGTTAGGCCTGGCAGGGAGATTGGCATCATATCTGATAGGCATTAGGGCATGCTTAATACCATGCGAGAGCAGATAGAGGGGTATGCACCTTTGCACCATCGTTGGTGTATTCAGCACCTTGCCGAGAATCTACTCCGGAAGGATGGTGTCAAGGGTAACTTTGATCTATTCAAGGAGGCTGCTCGACAACTTGAGGACAAGTACTTTAAGGAAAAGTTGGAGCAGGTCAGAACCGCATCAAATGCAGAAGGTAGACAATGGCTCACAGGTTTGATAAGGGATTTAGAGAAATGGATGAGAGCTCACGATGCCGGTGGATGGAGGTACGAGTTTCAATGCAGCAACATGGCAGAGTCATTCAATAAGTTGCTATTGGGGATACGTGGTATGCCCGTGAATGCAATCGTTCAATTCACCTTCTATAAGCTTGTTGCCTGGTTCAATGATAAACACGCCCATGCATTGTAGTTGCGGAGTGATGGAGAGATATGGGCTCCGAAACCAAAGGCACACCTAGAGAAGGCAAGAGAAAGGGCCGGCACACATGAGGTTACATGCTTTGACCATGCCATAGGGACTTATCAGGTCGAGCATAGGGGCGGTGCAACATCCGACGGCGAGGTCCGAGAGTTGAGGATACATGTGGTTGTCCTCCAAGATTTCAAGTGCACTTGTGGTAAACCAAGGCAGTACCACTTTCTATGTTCTCATTTGGTGGCAACAGCTAGGCATCGCAACTATAATATCGAGAGGAGGATATCTCATGAGTTCAGTGTCAACACGCTTGTGCACACATGGAGCCCCCGCTTCGTGCCTTTCCGAGGCCCTAGAGAGTGGCCTCCATATGATGGGCCAAAGTATATTATGGATCCAGCTTACCATTGGAACAAGCATGGATCAAGGTAGAGGACGAGGCACAGGATGGTTATGGATCAGATGCCCAAAAGAACGAGGCATGGGAGATGAACTCTATTTATTACTGACCCCGAGCAGTACAAGTGCGGCAAGTGCAGTAGACTTGGCCACAATTCACGAAGTTGCCATTGGTAGATTAGTGAGGTGCGATTATTGGTTCATTTATTATTTTATATTTGTCGTCTTTATTTAATTAATTATGCATGTCTCTTTTTATGCTTGCATTTGTGTCAATTACTTATACATTTCTAAGTTCATGTTTCATTGTATATTGAAATTCGAAATCATTCACTTTTTTGTAGGATGGAGCAATTCCACCTGCTCGACCCGACGTACGAGGCGACCCACCGAGGACGTCTCATAGCGCTGGGGCAGGTAAAAATCTATAAGTTTTGTTCAAAATTTGGTGAGCGTACATGTGTTCGTGAAGTAACAAGAGACTGTTTTATTCGATGCAGGACCTTCTGCTCCTTCGTCCTAGAACCCACAGTGGGTTCTTGGACATGTGGTACGATGATAGGTACACTCCTTTCCTGTAAAGAGCTAGCCTAGATATCATCTGTTTTTAGGTTCATCGTGGGTTGCCCAAGTTCAACTCAGCGGCCATAACTGTGTTGGTTGACAGGTATTAAATTGAATCATTACCTCCATTCATGGCCATTTGTTCATGCGATTGACTTTTTGACAATTAATATTGCTTTGTCTTAAATATAGGTGGTGGCCAGAGACTCACAGCTTCCATCTACCTTTCGAGGAGATGACAGTCACGCTCCAGGACTGTCAGAAGATGCTAGGCCTAAGGATTCATGGCAACCCAGTCACCGGGCAGTGTAGGTCAGAGGGCTAGAGAGCACGAGTGGAGGCCTTCCTTGGGCATGAGCTTGACGAGCAAGTGGCTCACACTTCTAGAGTTCCCATCTCCTGGCTACGAGAAGAGTTCGCACAGTGCCTTAAGGAGGTAGATGAGGAGACAGTTGGGTACTACTGCAGGGCGTGGATCCTACACCTGTTTGCTTGCATTCTCTTCCCTGACGCCATGGATCATAGTGTGTCCTGGATGTGGATCCACTGCCTCAGTGACTGGGACCAGGCGGGTCACTATAGTTGGGGCTCTGTAGTCTTGTGTTTTCTAAACTGGCAGTTGTGCGAGGGGTGTTGTCGGTCTTCGTCCAACCCATCACTTGGTGGATGCGTGTACCTGTTACAACTGTGGATGTGGGCTCATCTTCTAGTTGGCCATCCTGAGGTTCTGGCTCATTGTGAGTGGTTCCAAGGTCAGCCTCCAAGACGGCAACCGACGTGGGCATACCTTTGGGACCAAGCCAGGGTTCCATACGTGAGGTTAGACCAGGCGTACATTGAGTTCACCAACGAGCTAGACACGTTGACGGCGTCTAGTGTAAGTAAATTTTATTTCCCATGCTAGTTTGAAAATGATTAGTATACCATCTAACATCTTGTTTGCACATGTTGCAGGTGGAGTGGGAGCTGTACGATGGAGAGGACGCACTTCCTTTTCAGTTGAGCAACGTTTATGAGGCCGACAATGACTTCTATAGGATGAGGTGCCCTCTAATCTGCTTCTATGCTATCGAGTTCCACCTGCCAGATAGGGTTGCACGCTAATTTGGAGTGAGACAGCTTTAGCCTACGACTCTATTCTTGACTGGCGTTGACTTACACAAGTAAGTGTTTTGATATTTCAAATGTCTCATGATGATGGTCCATTTCTAATAATATGGTGACATGTACATGGATTCAAGTAACGATGACATACATGCAGGTTGGATCATCAGAGGAACAAGAAGATTTTTGACTGAGAGAGGCACCACTAGTCCTTCATTGAGGAATGGGAGGAGATGCACGACAATGTTGACGATAATAATGAGCCGCACACGAACCGTGAGTTTAGGCGGTACCAAGCTTGGTACCAGCGTGCGACACGTTGCAGGCTGAGGGTACAGTGGACCGAAGCTGACTACACTGACATCGAGTCCTCCGACGATGAAGACACAGTGTACGACCAGTCGACTCGTGCAGAAAGGTAGGTGGAGGCAGGACCGATCTTGGATAGAGTGGTAAGCCAATTGCCTTATTTTTGTACGTTAAGTTGCATAACAATACATTAGGCGTTCTTGGACCGACATTAGGAGTTATCTATTGTAGTTAGTGCCACCCTCGAGTCATATCAGCCTTATAATACGTTAGATTCTTGTACAAAAGAAAACAAAACCTATTGCTATATGTTCAGAAGTATTATTACTGAGAACTTTGTTGCAGGGCAATACACTCAAATACTCAGTTGAAGAGATCGAGCGCGTTCGGCCGAGAGTCAATGATGACTACATAATTGGCTTCCTGGACGTAAGATTAAAAATATTCTTTCAAACATATCATTAATACATTAGATTCTTTCAGTTAACATAGTTTTGTACAACAAAGGCTGTCACATCGTCTACACGGTGCGACTGGTCATTGTGGTTGCAGGACAGACACAACGCAAGACGTGTATGTTCCTTCCGCAGGCAGAGGAGGCTTGGGTTCCTCTAGTCAAGCAGCTATAGGGGGCGGGGACGAGGACGTGGAAGACGACGATGACGATGATGTGGATAAGAGGCACGAGGAGCTTGGCCCCTCTTAGCTCCATTACGCTCCCTCGACTCATCCTACACCACCTCTAGGTACTAGGCAACGCCATCAACATGATCCTTGCACTCCAGGTATGAGCGCTCTCGATCACAAGGGTAAGGGCAAGAGTAGGAGGCAGTGAGGGATGTGGTAGTTATTAGTATGCACTATTATGGATTTTGTATTTACTTTTCTATAACTATTTAGGACTGTATGGACATTGTGGACTATTTGGACTACGCATGACATATTATGTTGGTTGTGATGTTCGTTGTGGTTGCATTTTGCTCCTCGGATGATTAAATATTTGGAATATATAATGATGTCTCTGTTTGTAACTATGGATGCTCCTAAAATAAGGGAAACTCTTGCAAATTTTTTTCGTGAAACAATAATCATACTACACTACTAAAAAGGCACAAATGTAGTACACAGATTAACTATAAATTTATTAGAAAGTGTATAATCCAAACATATCATACATACGCTTTGTAGATGAATGTAGGGTTACCAAGCAACAGTGAATGATTCTATGCTTTTTAGATAATAAAAGTAGACTTTTTAGATACAGGGACAGCAGCAATTTATCACATCACTAACAAAGTACTAGCATGCAAGGAAGCACAACTCCACTCTATCTCCACCATCCATCTTATGACTATTTGATCCAAGGGCTTAGGTGAAGAGGCACATGGATCGCTGACATGGCACACTGAGAGGCCTCTATTCCTCCTCTCAACCTATAAATAACCACTCCCTCCCTCTCATTCACACACACAATAAGGAAGAAGAACACTCCTCGGCATTTTCTTTCGTGCACTACCAATGTCTGGAGGGTCGTCCAGAGGGAGAGGAAAGGGGAAGGGAACTACCTGGGGGTGGGAGGGTCCTCTTGGTCCCGATTTCTTTGAGGAAGCTCTTTATGAGAGGTTCTCAGTTGAGAGCAAAAGTGATTTCACCAAAGAGGCATCACTGAGAGGATACGATGAAAGGAAAGAAGAGTGGCCAAAATGCATGCATGGTGAGGACTGCCTAGTGCAGATGTTCACCAAGGGAATAGATGGAGGTCGTCGTTTCTTCAAATGCCCACAAACATGGGTAATTGCTATTACTATTTGTTTCTTCAATATGTTTCTCTTGTATATAACTTACACGACATACTTATTGTAGTCTTCCTTGGCCGAAGAAAATTGTGGGTTCAGTAGGTGGGTCGGTCCTCGACCTATTTATCCACATGTGGAGTACATCTACTACCTATAGGACTATATCTTCGATCTAGAAAGGAAACTTAGCAGCGGTTACAAGGATGACGGACATGACGACAACCATAATGGTGCCAATTCACAGAAGGCACTCTGCAATGATCCATATTACACATGCCCTAACCACAACAAAAGGGGCCTCCCCCGTCACCCCCGCCACCACCACCAACAACAACGGGAGGCTACTATGGAGAAGGTGCAACATAATTTGCTATGTGGCCACACTACTAGGGTGACTTTATCTTTTTCACGTACCACATCTATGTGTTTGTTGTTTGGTTTAATTACCTAAGGCATGTTAGGTTTAGTCAAAGGAAACTCTGTACCCAGGTTCGGTACATGTAGTCACATGTCATTTCATGTGTTTCGTGTGTTGATTTATATAATGTCGTACGTCGTTAGGTTTTTTTGCAGCAAGTGTTCACATTTCAATACGTCTGTATCATTAAGCGGAATATTAAGACCATAAATAATGAAAACAACCACATAATGAAAAGTTCAATACTATGCCACATTACACAACATATTAATACTAGAAGTACGTGCCGATAGTAGACATAGGGGCAAATGCACTTCCAAATCCTCAATCTAAAACGTACTGAGTAAGCAACTCATCATCCGAGTACCAGTCCTCTACCACAACCCTGTTGCTATGGCTAGGCTCACCTACGTTGCTCTGACCTACTTGTCGCCTGTAGTAAGTGGCCTCCACTTCATCTACGGCCGCTGCGGCCTGAGTGAAGAACGCATCGTCATCCTCCTCCACCTGTAAGCCCGCCTCTGCTAGAGCGATGAGCTCGCTCAGTCTGCCAGTGTCGTCCTCAGACTCCTTGGCCTGCATGCCCACCTCTGCTAGAGCGATGAGCTCGCTCAGTCTGCTAGTGTCATCCTTAGCCTCCTACGCCTGCATGCCTGCCTCTGCTAGAGCAATGAGCTCACTCAGTCTGCTAGTGTCGTCCTCATCATCATCCCCCTCATTAGACAACACAATCGGTGATTGAACGGTGTGACTAGCTCGTGATCTATGCTCATCTAACTTCTTCTCCTTATACCTTGCATGAGCCACCTCTACGGTATGTTCCTCACTGCAACCAATCCCTTCATGTATAAAATGCAATTAGTTAGCAACACAATTATATTACATTTAAAATCAGGCAACAAAAAAAGGCTTTCAAGCACTCACTGGCACATAATGTAGCAACATGCTCGTTCAAGACCTGCATCTATACTCTTGTCTCCTGCCTTGCCTCATTCCTTGCCCTCTCCTCTTCTAACATCATCCATCTCTCCAATCCCCATTTGTTAAGCCCAACATCGATCGGGTTATAAATACCGCGCTGTCTAGCAAACTCACGCATCTTTTCTTTGTGATGTTTAACGAATAGGTTGACGTAGTCAGGTCCATATCCCCTCTTCCATGCAATTAGTTGCATCTTCTTCAGTTCATCCAAGAACTTAGCTTGACCATCATAACATTCCCACTTGCATTTCCTAGTGCTCTGTTCAAAAGAAATATTATATCATATATGTCTTAGCAAAAGAAACAAAATACGATTTCATGTTTACCACAAAAATAACAAACCTCATCAAATTCAATCATATGGCCGCAATAATGGCCTATTTCAAGCTCCGAAGGGACTAGGCCATAGTTGAATTTAACACCACATTCGCACATGACAGGAGGTGCTTTGTAGATTACCCTTTCTTTCTTCTTTTCCTTAACCCTCCACTGTTCTTCTGGCCATTGGTTCTTAGGACCATACAACCATTCCTTGAAATGACACTTCGCCATTGAAAACACCTAAATAATGAGACATTAGTACATGAACACATATAGCTCAAGATTTGAACACATACACTTTGCACTTACTTCATGTTTGTTTGGACACACAAACTCCAACATATTCTCAGGGTTTATCACAGCTCGATCTCCGCAATTACACAGAGGAGGTTCCTTGAGTTGTCTAACTACAGCTAGGTGCTTCTCCTTAGCCATCATTGGCGAAGGGTTAGGGGGGTGGAACCCACCGCTTAGTGCTCATGTGGATGTCTCCCTCTAAACCAATCGTCGAAAAAAAGGTACCTAGGATCAAACTTGTCTGCACCATCGATCCACTGAAAGAAAAAGCACCTCTCATGGTCCTACACAACGAGATTCCAATAAAATATTAGTAGCATACTTGCACAAGTAAAAAAAGATAGTGGAAACAATTTCTTACATTAAAACGACTACATGTGTAGAAGCAACGCGCCGCTGCGTCCAGATGTTTCGATTGAAAAACATGGGCCGGGAAACCACAGTCACAGTTAGGGATAGGGAGGTCAGGAGGGATGGGGGCATCTTTGCTAGACGCGTCGGGGTATAATTCTCGAGGATGACCCCGTTTTTGCCAAAACTCCTCCCGAAACATTTCTTGCATCTAACAAAATGGATGTAATTTAACAAACATAAATCAAAACATCACAAATAAATGTCAATGAGAACCATAACTACAATACAACCAATTTCATTCTAAGAACCAAAAGCAGTTAACAACAATGAACCAATAACATAACTATATGCGCCTAGGTTTGCTAGCTTTTTCCACTCCTTGGCATCATCCTACGGTTGTATAATACATATATTGAGGGATAGAATGAAACCCTTAGTGATGATGATTATTACATTAAAAAATCCAACTAATATATACTGAATCGATGTAAAAAAACTAGGAGGAGAAAGAGGATACCTTGCTCTCAAAGATCTACGGATCAAATCAAGGTTTTTAAGGTCCAATATGCCGATTCGTGAAGTGGGGAGAGGAAAAAACCTGAGAGGGAGGAGAAAGAAGAGGAAGAACGCTCAGGTAGGAAGGGTGGGTCGAGGTTAAATGGCACGGAGCTCGGCACCAGTCACTCTGGCGCCGAGCTTGGTGCTAAGATCTACGGCATCGAGCTCGGCGCTAGTTACTCTTGCGCCGAGCTCCCTGCCATGTCATCCACCAAGCCTAGGACCTTGGCGCTAGGGATGCAGGCGCCGACACATGTTAGCTCAGCGCCAGCATCAATGGCGCCGAGCTAAGAGTCCATTTTCTGAATTCTTTCCGCCAGGGGTCTATTTATGAGAAACTTTCAAAAAAAATGCTAAATTGTAAAAAAAATCGAAAGAACCGAGCGCAACCGTGCCCTGAGCTGCTTCTTCTGGTCTTCTAGAGTCTAAAGATGCCCTACTACAGAGTGAGACTACGGACATCTGCCCCGTGGGCCGTGACCCTAACGCCCCGTACATCTGTGAGCGTTTCAGTGTGCGTGTTCGGGGAAGGGAGGGGAGAGCGCACGGATTTAGGCTGAAATGACGCGGCCTGGTACAACGGCAGATTGGTAATGGACTACTAGCCTGCTAACTGCTGCTCTAGTACACACATCTTTTTTTCTTGAATACATAAAAGATTTGCGTATCATTGTATTAAGGAGAAGAGTTTAAAGAAACATACAACACGCTTCTATCGAGCGCCGAAAAAGGTCAACCTAACACAGCCAAAGCTAGACCATCCTTGCAAAAAGACCTCATGTTTCGATATTACATAAAAGGAAACAACCAATATCGATGCAGCTTTGTGGCCTAGGTGGCCTTACGTCTTCGCGGCTGCCTGGACGGTACCTTTCCAACAGCCGGGAAGAGCTCGTCCATTGCCTCGGCTTTGGAAACAGTCAGGTTGCCATCAAAGAGCCTATCAAAGGCCTCCAACTCCGAAGTGGATGGTGTAGATGGATCCCTGGTGTAGCCCATACGCTGCATGATCAGCACCTCACCTCGCTTGGAAGCTAACACTCGGGAGAGGCTCTGAGCCGCCAACCGCCTGCTCCATCACTACAGTACCGGCATAGCAGGAGGCTGTTTGGGAGGCTCGTGAATTAGTGGAGAGTCACTCTTATGCGTGACATTATTGATGAAGCTGTCGAGGCATCGTTTGGTGGAAACGTCGTTGTCCACAGCTTGGTGGGTAAACCCTGGTGGTGAACTGGAAGGGCCATCCACCGTGCGGTCGACCGCGTGTGTCTTCGGTGAGTCCACTGCCCACTGAATGGGGTGTGGGTGGGTGGGGTGGTCCACAGCACATAGGAGGCTACCGCATCCTTCGGCTGGGGAGCCGCCACTGCCGGTGCCTCATCCGGAAGCTGGGGGGTCACCGAAGTTGATGGGAGGTGCTTAAGGGAAGGCCACGCGACGATCTGACTGCCGACGAGCAAGGCTGTGAACTCCTCAACCATTGGGTCCTCTGAGATGTCGCGATCCTGCATGATGCCCGGGTACAATGTGAGCATTAATGGGTCGGGTTCAACCATGCCCGTCGCGTTGGTCAGCCCACCTTGCCTTGCCTCAGTTCCAGTAGCGACCGAGGTGAAGTCTGATGCCGTTTGGGCGGCCCCTATCGATCACCCGTGACTGTCGGTGGCGACAATCGTTGTCGCAGTGGTGTCATCCCCCTTCAGTCGTCTCCGACGCCTCCACCATCTACGCCCATCGCTGCCGCGCGTGGTCACACCTAGCACAACAGCTGCTGCACCCGGCACAGCCCTAGCCACGCTCGACGTGAGTACACACATATTCTATCTTCTATTTTCTTATTCCATATCTATATCTATATCTATATTTATATCTATATCTATACCTATATCGATATCCATACAAATAAAAAGACTCAAAATTTCATCTAGTATGTCCTTTGTGCAATTGTGTGTGCATCCCTATTTTTAGGAAACCTGGCTAAACTAGCATAAATCTCTGTCCATGGGTGGAGCCACCCCTAGGGGCGGGGCGGCCGCCCTAGCTACGGCGAGTTTGCCCTAGACCCCTGTGGACCTGCGCTTTTTCCTAAACTCCAGCAGCGAAGCGAGCACACGAGCACGAGCCAAAGCGACCTGCGGCGCTCGAGCAAGGAGGAAGAAACAAGGGGATGGGCTTTTCCTTAACTTTGTTCAGCCCAGCATAGGTGAGAGGCCCATTAAAGCCCGCCGTCGCACACTCCTCATTCCCTTTTCCCTAGTGGATTCGTTCACCAATTTTTTGTGAAATTTGTTAGCGACGCGTTGAGCCGCCGATGCCCCAGGCGAGGAGCTAGTTGCCACGCTGACTATCGCAGAGTGTCAGAGCCCACCACTCGCCTACGCTACCCCCTGCGCACCACCCGGCGCCCGCCTCCCACCGTAGCACTAGCAGCCCGGCCGCTGCTGGCCTGCTGGTTGCTGCTGTTTTTGCTGCGATGGAGGAGGAGAGGAGGAGGTCTAGTGGTCCACCACGAGGAGGGTGAGGGTGTACTTGGCAATTGGAGTATACCAACGTCGCAAACAAGGTTAGGGACAGAGTAGCAGTGCCAGCACCTGGATTCGGCCGAGGCCGAGGGCGAAGTGGAAGT